>NW_025961669.1:0-242888 GCF_023159225.1 Perognathus longimembris pacificus | reverse complement strand
TAACCCCTTCACACTTTTCCGCTAACTCTCCATGATCTATCATTTTAACCTTGTTCTTTCTACCGATTCTACTCTTCACATTTCCATGCCACTGAAACTAAAACAAAATCATCCCTCCCCAATTACATTTTACTCGATTCCCTTCACTACCTCTAACCTACTGTCCAGATTTACCTCCAGGACCTCCAGACTCCATTGACCCCCAGTTATTGGATAGAGGGTATGCCTGTTCAACCCAAGTGAATCAAAGAGGTTCATAGAGAAATCCAGCCAGTTCAAAAAGTGTATAAGAACAAAAATTGCTCATAGGATTGTAACAGTAAATAATTAACTTCTGTATACATGGCTCAGGATTGGTTGTTATGTTGAAAATGTATTCTTTAGGAACAGCAAATATAATTCTATATACAGTTATACAAGGTATCTGTATATAACTGTGAACTTCTAAGATTTACATGACATTGCTTGGTAGGGTCTACTTTGTGTCTTAAATGGTGCTCAAAGGTGCTTGTAGATTGGCATTCCCGTTCCGAAAGGGCAGAAGAAACTCAAGATGGCAAACAATGGAGTCCAATTTCCCACTCAACACAAGCAGGAAGCAGAGCAGTCAATGAAAGACAGAATCTATCCATCCATAGACATCAATCAATCCATAAAATAATAGACGATTTCATGGCCTCAACATAGAGAAAGATAGATGAACTTGAAGAGGCAAATGAAAAGATATTTACCCAGCTAAAAGATTTGAGTGACAGCACTCAAAACCAAATTAATGAAGAAAAGAATTCCATGCAGGATGTAAGAGATACTTATAGCAAGGACATGGAAATCATCAGGAAAGACCAGTCAGAAGGAAAAGAGATATGAAATCAAGTAGCAAGTCTACACTCCCAACTAGAAGAAGCAGAGGATCGAATCTCAGGAGCTATAGATTTCCTAGACTCTATGAAGAAATGTCAAAAAAAACAGTACCAAATCAAACCAATCCACAAAACAGATTACTCCAGGAGTCCCAAGACCCAATCAGGAAGCCCAATTTAAGGCTAATAGGTATTGAGGAAAACCTGGAGAAAAAATTAGGGGAATGGGCAAACTATTTAACAGAATATAGCCGAGAACTTCCCAAATATCCCGGAGGATAGGCTGATACAGATACAAGAAACATTTACAACCCCAAACCGACCAGACCAGAGGAGGACATTCCACCGACACATTGTCAATAAAACAGGATAAAAGAGTCCAACTGCTATGGGGAAGAAAATAATCATATATAAAGGAAAACCAATCAGAATTACCCCAGACTTCTCAGCAGAAACCTTGAAAGCAAGGAGAGGCTGCATGAAGTATACCGAACCCTAAATAAGAAAAACTATCAACCAAGAATACTGTACACAGCTAAACTCTCATTCGTAGCCGCAGGCTCATTAGTTGAATCAAAAATCAAAATCCATCTTTCTGTTGCCTCCAAGAGACACATCTATCCAGCAAAAGCAAACATCTAAAAGTGAAAGGATGGAATAAAATCTACCAATAAATGCCCCCCAAAAGAAGGCTAGAGTTGCAATTCTAGGATCAGATAAAATTGACTACAAATTAAAAATGGTAAGAAGAGACAAAGAAGGTTACTACATACTAATAAAGGGTTCACTCCTACAGGAGTATTTAACCATCCTAAATATGCACACATCAAATACAGGAGCACCCAACTTCATCAAACAAACACTACTAACTCTAAAAGCACTCATAGACCCAAATACATTGATAATTGGAGACTTTAATACTCCACGGTCACCTCTGGACAGATCAACATGCCAAAAACGGAACAAAGAAACCACAAAACTAAACAAGTGCATAGACCAAATACACATAACCAACATCTACAGAATAATTCATCAAGCAATATCAGAATAGACATTCTTTTTGGCAGCACATGGAACATATTCCAAAATAGATCACATCTTAGGGCACAAAGAAAATCTGCACAAATTGCGAAGTATCAAAATCATTCCCTGCATTCTCTCAGACCACAAAGGAATAAACTTAGAGCTGAACTCAAATAGCCACCACACAAAATTCTACAAACCATGAAGACTAAGCAACATACTGCTGAACCATTTGTGGGTCATTAAAGAAATTAGAACAGAAATTCAAATGTTTACGGAATTCAACAAAGATGAGTACACAAAGTAGCAGCTCCTTTGGTACACAGAAAAGCCTGTACTCAGACAAAAATTCATATCTCTGAGTGCATACTACACCAACAATGTGGATAAACAGCAAGTCAACAACTTAAGGAAGCACCTTAATCTTCTCAAAAGAGAACAACAAGCCAAACCCAAAGTCAATAGATGGAAGGAAATAATTAAAACCAAATCAGAGTGAAATAAACTAGAGACAAAAAAATTGAAACAATCAACAAAACAAAGAGTTGGTTCGTTGAAAAAAATTAACATGATAGACAAACCCCTAGCAAACCTGACCAAAAAACGAAGGCAGCACACCCAAATAAACAAGATCAGAGATGAAACAGGTAACATCACCACAGAAACATCCAAAATTCAGAACACAATAAGGGACTATTTTGCAAACCTTTACGCCAACAAATTCAAGAACCTGGAAGAAATGGATGGTTTTCTAGAAAAAATTGATATCCCCAAACTCAATCATGAATATTTAAAGCTTCTAAACAGACTTATATCCAGCATTGAAATAGAAACAGCAATAAGTGGTCTCCCATCCGAAAAAAGTCTAGGTCCAGATGAATTCACAGCAGAATTCTACAAGGCCTTCAAAACAGAACTCACACCAATATTTCTCAAACTCTTCCATGAAATTGAAAGAGAAAGTTCATTACCAAACATATTCTATGACGCCAGCATAACCCTCTTCCCGAAACCAGGCAGGGACTCATCACGGAAAGAGAACTGTAGACCGATTTCCCTGATGAACATAGACACAAAAATTCTCAACAAAATTCTGGCCAATCGAATTCAACAGTCATCAAAAAAATCATACACCATGACCAAACTGGATTCATCCCAGGGATGCAAAGTTGGTTTAATATACGCAAGTCAATTATAGTAATCCACCACATCAACCAGAGCAAGGCAAAGAACCACATGGTTATATCTCTGGATGCGGAAAAGGCGTTCGATAAAATCCAGCACCCATTTATGATAATAGCCCTGGAAAAACTGGGATTCCTGGGAACATTCCTGAATAAAATAAAGGAAGTTTAGGACAAACCAACTGCAAGCATAATTCTAAACGGTGAAAAGCTAAAGCCATTCACTTTGAAATCAGGAGCAAGACAGGTATGTCTGCTCTCTCCCCCTCCTCTTCAACAGAATACTAGAATTCCTAGCCAGAGCAATTAGGCAAGAAGGAACATAAAGGGGATCCAAATAGGAAAAGATGAAGTGAAACTTTTTCTTTTTGAAATTTACATGAGCCTATACCTAAAGAACCCCATAGACTCTAGTCCCTAGCTACTACAGCTGATCCAAAACTTTGGAAAGTTGCAGGATATAAAATAAACACTCAAATATCAACAGCCTTTTATATGCTAATGACCCGAAGACAGACACTGAAATCAGGAAAGCAACTCCCTTTGCAATATCCTCAAAAAACTTAAAATACCTAGAAATAACCTTAATCAAAGAAGTGAAAGACCTCTATGATGAGAATTTAAAAGCATGAAAAACAAAATTAAGGCAGAACTAAGGAAATGGAAAAAACTCCCATGCTCCATGATTGGGAGAAATAATATAGTCAAATGGCAATATTGCCAAAGGCTATTGACAAATTCAACGCAATACCCATTAATACCCCAACACCATTTTTTAATGAAAGAGAGGAAGCAATCCAGAAATACATATGGAACAATAAAAGACCCAGAATAGCAAAAACAATCCTAAGCAGAAAGAACAGTGCTGGAGGAATTACAATACCCAACTGCAAGCTCTCTTATAAAGCTATAGTAGTAAAAACAGCCTGGTGTTGACACCGGAACAGGCCTGAAGACCAATGGTACTGAATTGAAGATCCAGAAATGAACCCATAGATCTATGCCTACTTTATCTTTGATAAAGGAGCTAAAAAATAGTCTGGAAGAAAGATAACCTCTTTAACAAATGGTGCTGGCAAAACAGGTTCAACACATGCAACAAACGAATACTAGATCCTTACATATCACCCTATACCAAAATCAGTTCCAAATGGATCAGACTAGCAATCTTGTATGCAATAAAAACATTGAACAAAGGCAAAGTCAGATTTAAACATCAAATGACCCCATTTTCTACAAACACATTGACATGATTTCTCTTTAGTCTTTTTCAACAATGATATTTTCCTCATTCGTGTTTATTACAATAAATTCTTCCTGAAGCAATAAATGCTGACTCTTGCATGGGATTTTTGATTTTGTTGGTCCTGGGACTTGAACTCTGGGCACTGTCCCAAGCAACTTTTGCTCAAGGCTGACATTCTACCACATGAGCCACAGTGCCATTTCCAGATTTTTCTGAGTAGTTTATTGGAGATAAGAATCTCATTGACTTTCCTGCCCAAACTGTCTTCAAACTGCAATCCTCAGATCTCAGGCTCCTGAAAAGGTAGGATTATAGGCTTTGAGTCCCGGGACCTACCTTTGCCTGCATTTCTTTGCTGTGGTGTATACATTAAAGAACAGGAAATATTTGTGTTTCTTACTGTCAGCAGAACTATGTTGAAATCTTAGAAATAACTTGAGAGTACCAACATTAGGATTCATCGCCATGATGTGGCAAAGGCATGGGAGGTTCAGAAATCTTCACATGAAATAGACAGGCTCTTCTGAAGAGACAATGCCCATATTAAACTTATGGCTTCTACTGTGTAACCTCCAACATCCTAAAAATATCCCAGAGACTTTGATGTTCTTGCCACTAAAGTTGGTAAGATATGTTGAACAGAGGATGTTGTCCTAATGATCTAGGACTAGATTTCATAAGTACATAGATGCCCCCATACCAATTAATATGATCACCTTAAATACCATCTAAAAAAGTATTCATTGTTGGGGAGAAAAAAAAACAGAGGCTATTCTCAACCACAGAAAATGACCAAAAATTATGGATACACATATTTTTCTCTATAGCTGAATTGCATGTCATCATCCGATGAAAACCAAGCCGCAATTACAGTTATAATCTATTTATAATGTCAAGCCAGACATCTAGCTTTTGGAAGTCCACTCCAGGTTGGTATGGCCCGTGCCTTTGTCAGATTAACTGCATGGCCCACATCTGAGGTCATCCTAAATCTCATGATGGAGAGGATCAAACTCAAATATTTCACTACAACTTGTTTAATTGGCTGTAAAAGTCCATAGGCTTTGGGATTATTGTGTTGGAGGGATGAGAAGTTTAGGGGATTAACAATATTTGAAAACCACAGTCATTTTTTCCAAATATAATATCAGAAATAAAACTCCATTTGGGTAGGCCTAGCATGCCCAAGACCCTGGGTTTGATTCCCTGTGCTGCAAGAAAAGAAAAAGAATAAAGCTGGAGAGGCGGAGAGAAGGGAACAGAAGAGGGGAGTGGGAAAGAAGAGAGGGAGAGAAGGGGGGAAGGGACAAAAGAAGCAGGGGAGAGGACTAGGAAAGGAAGGGAAGGGAGGAGGGGATGGGAAGACAAGGGAGAGCGAAGGAGAAGGAGAGAGAAGGGGGAAGACAAAACACACTCCAAATTCATTTGTCCCTCAGTGACAAACACAGTCAAACTGTCATCCCTATACCTGGGAAAACAAGGAAATGCAATGAAGCTGGGTATTGGGGCACCAGGGCTCATATTTCAGACCCAGTGACTCCAGACTCTGAGACAGAGGATTGATTGAGCACTTTACCTTAATACCAGCCAAGGCAACACAGCCAGACCCTGCCTTCCAGTATAATTTCTACTCATTAAAAATAAAGTCTAAAATACAAGTCAAATTAAATCCCCTAGCGACCTTAAAGGTAAGTCAGAGCTAACAAACAAACAAAAAACCTTTTTTAATTCAGAACAGTAAATGTTCTTTATTCAAGTGGATTTGTAAAGATCTAGGTATCTGAAGACCACCACAAAAGGAAGGAAACTAGAGAAAATCTCACAAAAAAATTGTTCACGGTGTTCTTCACCAAACTAAATAAAATCCCATTGTAAGTTTCAGCATAAGAAAATGTTTTAATTCTTCGCTCTTTTACTTGAATCACCATAGCTTCCTGTATCTGCCTTATCGATAGCATGGGATGAGCCAGCCTGAGAGAGCTGGAGTCCTGTTTTCACTTTTCATCTGCGGTCTGGATCTAGCCCATTGGGACTTTCCTTATTTGTGACACACATTCGTCAAGATAACTTCATTAGTAATGGAAAAACTGTACATGGTACAAGAAATTATTTCTGGGAAAAATGTAAACCTTTCAAATGGTGAATTTAATTTACCATAAAATCTGGACTGCACTTAAATCAGCACATTGATTAAAAATTCACTTTGGGGCATTTATTTTCAGAAAAAAGTGTGGCTATCTGTAACATATTACAAAGAGAACACGCAACAATGCATGATTTTTTTTCACCACAGCAAATAGTATAAACAACAGGAGTTTTGGGTGACTAAAAATTGTCTGCAATAATTTGAGCATTTTCCTTTTTCCTTTGATTTCTCTGCAGACGAAATACTTCATTATAGAAAATAACACTGTTAGAGAAAGAATATATGCGCACATTCTTGTGATTCGTGTGTGTGTATGTGTGGGGGGTGGATAATGCTGTAAAATATGGCTGTTGAAGTTGGAAAGCTATGTCTAGTATTCAAGAAGGCAAAGCAAACAGAACAAGCCACTGGCATGCATAGACATAGACCACCTCTCCATAACACACAAGATACCAGTTCTGGAATTTCTTCTTGTTAAGCAGTTTCGTTCAAGAATTAGGAGAAATAATTTGTATATGCTTTTCGATTAACCTATAAAATCTATTTCTCAAAAACTAACTAAATATGCTAGGCCCCATTGGCTCATGCTTACACCAGCTACTCAGGAGGCTGAGAACTGAGGGTTGCTGTTTAAAGCCAGCACTAGCCTTAAAGACTGTGAGCCTGCTATCACCAAGTAACCAGCCAAAAATAAAAAGCCTGGAAGTAGAGCTGTGGCTCATGTGGTAGAGCACTAGCCTTGATTTAAAAAAGAAAAAATCAGACCACTCCCAGGCCCTGAATTCAAGCACCCAACAGGCACAACATACTCTAAAATGAAACATGTAAAGATACACGCAAACCTAATTCAATAATTAATGAAACAGAAAAAGACTAGGTGTTCATCATGATACCCTAGTATGAATGAGCAAAGTAGAGTAAATGCTAAACACGGCGTGCTTTCCCTGCTCAGGCAAGGCCAGCCCAGGTTTTACTAAGCCTCAACAATGAATGAGGCCCCACAGGACTTCTGCCCTTACAAGGAGACCATTTTGCACCAGGGTGGGACCTTCCTGGAAATGACCACTTTGCCCTGAACCCATGTCTATCCTCAGCCAAACCCTTGGGAGGCAAGTCCCTCTCCTGGAACTTTCTGGAGAATGGAGCAAAGATCTCTTTCCTGGCAACTCGGGGATTTGAGGACATTTGGATACTTCTCCACTCTGAAGCTTCTTTGCAGTTATCCTACTCATATTTATACCATATGGCACCAATGAGATGCTCAACTAAGCATTCTTTGCACACAATTTTACTAACTCACTCAGTTCTTCAATATTTATTAAGACTATCATGGGCTGGGCACTGGAAAACCTGTAGCATACAATTCTTTCAGTAAAACTTTGACTCTGAGGACCATAATAACATAACTCTTAACTAGCATCATTCTATGGCAGTGATTTTTAGACTACATTCCTTAGATGCTGTTTTAGTTCTAGAGAGCTTCCATGCAGTATTGCTAATCATCAAGAGGTGCTTCTCTTTCTATTTTTGATGGAGAAGGTAACTGAGGCTGGAAGCACTTAAAGACCTTCCAAGCTTAAACTACTCATTAACAGGGGAGCCAGACTTTCCAACAATTCTGATCCTCCAACTGAGTCCTTTCTATAGGGGACACCAATGATACCTCAGTGGGGGGAAAAATAACCAGCATACTTTTTTACACACTTTATGATTATGGCACTATTTATGTTACCGTTTTCTACTCCAAACTATTTAAATGCAAAAATCTTTAAGAACATGGATAAGCAGTGCTGACATGTAAAAATTTAATGAAGGTCAATGAAAATAATACTGGCTGCTAGAAAAAAATTGGAAGAGAAAATGCTGAGTGTACCAAATTCTACTTAACCTAACTGAAACTACTTCTTTTGACCTTATTTTCTCTGACCTAAGTGTCTATTCAAGAGAATAGTTTTTCCCTTGCTAAAGAAAATTAGGTGAGTGGAGTTCTTGCAGTTAGTGATAAAGGATACCCAGGAGACCAAATATGTCAACTTCAACACTGTACTCACCGTAATGTGAAAATCCCACCTACCATCTGGGATTTTCTCACTGGAGGCCAACATTTACTAAAACTCCGCAATTAATTATATTAAATATTACTGTTACATGATATATCCTCAAATTTGTTAGAAGGGAAATTTGACTAGTGTCTTTCCAGGGAGTACACTTTTTATATATGTAATGTTTTCAACACTGGGCACCATAGTTATTCTGCATGCTGATTTCCTTTCTATTTCATATTATAAGATGGAACATTGAGAGTCTGGGGAAAAATTATTTAACTTTTACAATATTTGTACTAAATTTAATACAAAAAAAGGGGAAAAATCATCTCAAAATTCTAACAACGTTTTTACTGCAAATACTACTTGCAGAAAAAGAACTCTTCAATTTAGCACCTTTTAAAAGAGATTTTACAATTGATGATAAATTGTGTTAAATTAACCCTTCCTTTACTCTCACATTCTCTGCCCTCTCAACCCCTATTATTCAATAGCTTTCACAGAGTTTTGTTTTGCCATCTTCATTCACAGATGCAATATGTTTCAGTATTGTTCAACCTGTAACATTCTCTTCTCACACGTGGTGCACTTTGTACATATCTTTTAAGGTTAAGAAAACTGAGGCAAGCCATGGGTTAGGAGAGATGGGGAGAATGAAGGAAGGGGATGAATTGTACTCAACTGATATGGTGAATACAACTCCTTTGTACAAAGACTTAGAGTTTAAAAACAAAGAATCACAGTACCTCTATTTAACAAAATAGAACAACATGTAAACTTTCCATGTCCTATTATTAAAATAAATTGTTTTACAAGGCCAAATTTGAAGGCAAGAATGACATTTGGAAGTCCTTGAACCCAACCCCATTATCTAATAGCTACAGACAATAGAGATATCAGCTAGGATGAACCAAATCATCTCCTATTGGAACACGAGTTCATTGAGATCTGTTTCCCAACTCTCCATAGAACTCTGATACAAATGTGCTATAGAGGAAGACACTATGGAGACAGCCCAGCTCAGAAAAAAAACCGGATGTGAATTATGTGGCATTATTAGGGAGAACAATATAACCAGTACTAGCACAGCTTCTGATCTACCTAGAAGATTTGAGAGAAGACTTATCATTTCAACTTGACATCTGAGTAGGTCATTAAGGATGGGTAGCCATTTGACATGCATACACGAATGGGGAAGATTCCAGGAAGAAGAGACAGAGACAGAAAAGCAGGAAGAGAACAAGTCTGTAGAATGCTATAAGCATTGAGAAAATTAAAAAGAGGATGGAGTCAAGTGGGGCTCCTTTCATAAAGCAGTGGAGAAGAGCTATTTAAGCTTAAGATCTACATTTTAGAAGTGTCCCAATGTACAGGGTGCTGGTGGCTCATGCCTGTCTGTCATCCTAGCTACTCAGGAGACTGAGCTTTGAGGATCGTGGTTTAATGCCACTGAGGACAAGAATGTCTGTTAAAGAGTCTCATCTCCAATTAACTAGTAAACCAAAAACCTGGAAGTGGCACTGTGGCTCAAAGTGACAGAGGACTAGCCTTGAAAAGAAAGGAGAAGAGCTGGGAATGTAGCCTACTGGTAGAGTGTTGGCCTTGTATACACGAAGCCCTTGGTTCAATTCCTCAGCACCACATATATAGAAAAAGAAAGAAGTGGAGCAGTGGATTAAGTGCTAGTGTGCTAGCCTTGAACAAAAACTAAAGCCAGGGACACTACTCGGGACCTGAGTCCAGGACTGGCAAAGAAGGAAGGAAGGAAGGAAGGAAGGAAGGAAGGAAAGAAAGAGAAAAGAAAGAGAGGATAAGAGAGACAGAGAGAGGAAGAAAGTGAGTGAACTCAGGGACAGCACCTGCATTAATTCCCCACAAAAAATAACAACAAAGAATCCACAACATGCTATGTAAGGAATTAAAACCATAGTCCTCTACTATGAGAATTGTACTCAATTCAACGTCCTTTCTGGTGGCCACCCCAGATCGAAAATGGGCCACTCAGAAGAGTAGAGAGTCACCCACTTTCCTTTCTTGATCTCTACACTATTATTGTGAGTAACTTCCTTCCAGTGGGCTAAAGTCAAGTCCAGGGCAGTGGAAGGGACGTTGCTCATGGCTATCAGTCTCGTCAGTTGTTCAGTCCACAAAGTAACAAGAGGTAAAACAATTTCCATGAAACAGAAAAAACAATACACACAGGCCTGATATTTAAAAGACTTACAAACTGGAGATCTCCCAAGTTGATCAGCTGACTCCTGTGAAGGAACAGAAGGAGCAGACCCAAGATCAATTTGGGCAGGTTGAGCCTCGGTTAGGAGACCCTCCCGGTCAGTTCTGGCCAAAAACCGAACTGACTTGCACACTACTCGTATCAAGGCAGGGTTCTAGGGGTCCTCCTTCGAGGGTGGAAGATCTGTGATGACTCCCAGTTCCTCCAGGATTGCTGTGGAAGGGCATCTGCTTCGATAACCCCTTCAAGAAATATGAGTTGGAATGGCCGTTCTCAAGAAGAAAAGTGAAAGCAAAGCAGACGAACAGACAAATGACAGGACAAGACAAATCAACAGTGCTGTATTCTTACCTTCAGGTCTGGGGTCTCAGTGGTCTCTGGGGGTAATCCAGATGAAATGCGAACTGTTATGCCCAAGTCGCGAGAAGACCACCAAGAAGACCACTGCAGCCCACCTGAGTAAAGCCTTGCTTTTGCATCTCAGAACGTCTGGCTCTCGGTGGTTTTCTTGATGGTCTTCTTGCGACTTGGACATAACAAAGGTACACGTGTACACAATGGATCCCTTCATGAAACTTATGTTTTACCAAAGCCCTTTTTCATCACCATACAAAAGGGCATTTAAAGCCTGCCAACCAAACAGCCAAACCAACAGGAGAGCAAGTAAAAATCAACCTCCACCCACCATCAAGGCCTTCGGAATCAAGTGCTGCATATGGTGTATAGTGTAATGATCCACAGTGGAGATATCCATGTGTCCCTTGGCCCTGAGAAAGGACCGCCCCCCCCCCCCGTGAGCTCTTCCCAGGGACCATAATCCTGTCGTTCCTTTCAACCCTGACACTGAACTGGCTTTGAACTGACAGCTGTCTGTCACGTGGTTGTCATCTCCAACCACATTTCCTCAGACCTTTCACAGGGTTGAGTTCGAGGTGACCAACCCTATTGTAACAAAAAGATCAGTGTGTCCAGGCCCAAAGCAAGACAGGGATGTGGGATGCCCATTGTAACATCTGACCACCCATGAGAAAGACCGTGAATGTGGCCCCACAGAGGCACCCGAGGGAAGAGAAGCTGACCAGAGACCAGATCTGCCTCTGCTCGCAAACAAGTGGTCTTTATGCCAAAAGTTATTTTTCAAAAAAATCATGATGATTCTGTCTCCTGTATTCTATTTTAAAAAATTCCAAGAAATGGCCATTTTAATTCAATCCCAGGCAAAATTTCAAATAGCCTGCAATATCAAGCTGATCTCCAGAAAGTTGATTTAAAAGGCCAGTCATGCAGAAGGGTTGTACAATGGGCCTAGTCGTTTCCCGACCATCAATCTCCTAACAAAATGCCAAAGGTCTTTCTACAGAGCCTTGAGCCAAGTAGTCATGTGACTGTTTTCTTTCCCTTCACTCCACCTTTCCTTCAACACACAGGGAAATATACAGATCCATCAGTTTTTTCCTCCATACACCCTGCTTCTCCACACACCTGCTAACATTGCACTGTCATTACAAGATCTCCCAGATGATCAACTCTGTTGTTTTTTTTTGTGGTTTTTTTTTTTTTTTTTGGCCGGTCCTGGGCCTTGGACTCAGGGCCTGAGCACTGTCCCTGGCTTTCTTTTGCTCAAGGCTAGCACCCTGCCACTTGAGCCACAGCGCCACTTCTGGTCGTTTTCTGTATATGTGGTGCTGGGGAATCGAACCCAGGTCCTCATGTATACGAGCTCTCTTGCCACTAGGCCATATCCCCAGTCCCCCAGATGATCCACTCTCAACAAAAGACTTTGCGTGTGCCTAGTACAGGCTTGACACATAATTGGTACTTAAGATTGTACTTATCATGTGAGTCTTTTTTGAGGGATGGGGGCACTTCTTTCACAAGTGGGTTTTATTGAACGTGCTGAGCAAGAAACATCACATTTTAAAAATTCAGCAGGATCTCAAAAGACTAGAATAAGCTTAGGAAGGGAACATTCTGGACTTTAGAAGTTGTTTCAGGATGGAAGTTAGTAAAGGGTGTTCTAGGCAAGAAGTGATCTCTACTGCTAACTGCTGAATTCTATCAAGGATGATGAGGCCAGCACATAAAAGAACGTTATTTGAAGCAACCATGTGTGTGGTGGAGGACTTCTTATTTTCAATAGAGATTTATTCCCTACTCACTTGCACTCTTGGGCAAAGTTTGTTGGGTAGTAGAAATGACCTACCATACATTAGCAAACATTGTCATTATTTCCTCAATATGGCTACCCACTCAGAATTCTCCATTATCAGGCAGATTTTCTATTTTCTTGGCTTACCATACTCTAGAATGGTTCTGCTTTGCCAATATTTCCTATAAATCTCAACAAAAATGCCATGTGGGTGATTCAAACCTTACATTGCACAATAGAACTAACACCTTCCTTGCTCCTGGAATGACACTTTGAATGCAACACTTCCCATGGTCTTCTTCTTCGCACATTTCCATTCACCCTTCAGAAAAGGATGGCTGGCGATGTCAAAAGGATGGGAACATCTGTATTCTCAAGGACCAGTACATTCAATCAGACAGTAACTCAAGTATAATTTCATAAATCATCTCCCATTCATAGTAATTTAGAGCTTTTCTTTTGAGTCTAAAGTTAGAAAGAGTCGTTGCAAGATAATCAGCCTGATTGAAAGACAGAAGGCAGGAAAAGGGGCAAAAGAGAGCTGGGAAAGGAGCAATCTTAACCAACTTATTCAGTTTTGAAAATTTTTAATTGGCTCTTCCAAAAGATTTAGCAGCCAATATGTATTTGGCCTACATGTAAATATTAGAACACTGTCCCAGGAGAACTTACATTTCATATGTCTCCAATGACAAATAAAAAGGCTTGAAATTGTTAACACATAGTTCACAAGAAAATTTCAGCCGGTCATTAGTGGTTCACACCAGTACATTTAGCTATTCATGAGCTTGAGATCTGATGATCACAGATCAAAAGCTAGTCTGAGCAGGAAAGTCTGTGGGACTCTTATCTCCAATTAACCACCAGAAAACCAGAAGTGGCACTGTGGCTCAAAGTGATAGAGTACTGGACTTGAACAAAAGAGCTCAGAGAGAATCGAAGCCCTTAGTTCAAGTCCTATTACTGACCAAAAAAAAAAGGACAAAAGAAAATTTCACTCAGTAGTAAACACCTTGGGGAACTTTCAGAAAACCCAGATCAGACAAAATTTCTAGATATCAGGTTTTGATTTCACAGTCCAGCCCATGAATTTTCTGGCCCAGTTATTATTATATTATTATTGTTACAGTATGACTTGCATGTGAATGAATTTCTCATCTTTGACCATTGAAATATGTGCTATTATTTCAATGAGCTTAAGCTGAATCAACATACAAGTTCAGGCCACACTTCTACAGCATAGTAATATTTCTTGATGTATATAATTTTAAAGCCCTATAATCTATGAGTCCTAGCGCATGCACCTATGTGGCTTTAGAAATGTTCAGTGAGTGGATCCTCTCTAGCATTCACATTTCCTAGATGTTGAAATGGAATATTAAAATAAGAAAGTTTTGGCAGCCTCCAAGAAAAAAGTTTGAGTGCCTCAAGCTATTGATTTTTACTGAAATGAGCCCTTTAATTCCTATGGGAAAGGTTTTATAGGTTTTTCTTTTGATGGTTCTATTGAAAGATCGATATAACAGCTCCTGTGGTATTTCTGAAGAACCAAATACACCTATTAAATATATGGAAGATGCATTTCTTTTATTTTATAGTTTTATAACCTTTATCTAAATTTTTTTGTTAGTGTCTACTAATTGTGTCAAGGGGATACATTGGGATACTTCCATGTATAACATTCATTGGTGAAATTTGTCCTCTATTACTCTTTCATATGTGTTTCTCAATTTTTATTCTTATTATTATAATTTACTTTTATTGTAAAGGTGATGTACAAAGGGGTTATAGTTATATAGGTCATGTACTGAGTACATTTCTTTTTGAACAATGTGACCTCTTCCTTCATTTACTCCCCCATTCCCTCCCCCCTGCCTCAAACCATCCCCAAGTTATACAGATTAATTTTCAACACAGTATCTGATGAGTATCCCTGGTACATTTGTTCACATTTTGTTCCACCATTTCTGTACTTCCCTTTACTCTCCCAACACAGATAAACTTACATACAAGGCAAAAAGCACAGAAATCACCAAAAACAACAAAAGGGGAAAAAATCATAAAAACTCAAATAAAAAAATCTCCTTTCCATTTCTTGAAGTTCACTTCAATAAACATCCTTTTGTGTTATCATGTGCACATAGCTATTGACCTATTGTGATCCTGTCCTAAGAATATCCATCTTTGGTCTCACTGTTTGAATGGCTAGAGTCCTGTATAATATATCATGTATAAGTGGTATGATTTGTCTTTTACCATCCACTGTGTTTCCCTGTAGATTCCTAGGCCCATTCTAATGACTGTAAAGGACGGAGACCATGCAACATATGTTTCTTTTGGTCTCGCTCACTGTGATTAATTTTTGTCTTTTTTTTATTACTGTCAAGGTGAAGTACATATAGGGTACATTTACATACATTAGATAGTGAATACATATCTTGTCCAACTTGTTACCCCTTGCTCATTTATTTCCTACCTTCCCTCCTTTCCAATTACCCCACCTCAATTTGTACAGTTAATTTCCAACATATTTTCTTGTAAATATTGCTGTTGCATTGGTTCGCATTTTATCCCTTATCTCAACATTTTGATGCTCCTCTTCCCTTCCCTAATTCAGAAAGACATATATAAAATTGCCATGGTACCAGAATTAGCAGTGACAACAGGGGCTAAGTCATAGTGAAAATGAACAGAAGAAAAAAGAAAAAAAAATCACACAGTAGGGTGAAACTAACAACATAATGATAAACCACTTATTTCCATATTTTGGAACCATTTCTCCTAGCATCATCTTATATAATCATCTGTATATAGCTATTGAGATATTGTGATCATCTGCTAGGACTATCCAAGACATATACTAATTAATACCAATAAGGGAGAACATAGCGTTTTTGTTTCTTTGGGTCTGGCTCTCTTCACTTAGAAAAAAATAGGAAAAAGTCACACGAAGTACTTCCATTTCCTTATGATTAGAGCAATATCATTCTTTCTGCTGAAAGCATAGAATTCCATTGTATATATATGCCACATTTTATTGATCCATTAATTTAATCGAGGGGCATCTGGGTGATTCCATATCTTGGATATGCTAAACAATGCTGCAATGAACATGCAGTGCTGGTAGCCTTAGTGTGGTTTGTGGTTAATTGGATAAATGCCCAGGACTGGAATTGCTGGGTCATAGGAAATTTCTATGTTGAGTGTCTTGAGGAACCTTTATACTGCTTTCAAGAATAGTTGAACAAATTTACATTCCCACTAACTGTAGGAGAGTTCCCTTTGGCCATATTCCCCCACCCTCCAGCATCTATTATTGTCACTTTTCTTTTTTTCCCTTATTGACTGTCAAAGTGATTACAGTTTCATACGTTAGGACTTGAGTACATGTCTTGTACTGTTTGTTACCTCCATCAGTGCACCCTCCCCAACCTCCTCCTCCTGCCCCCTTGTACTGTTACCTCCATCATTCCCCATCCCCCTTCCCTTTCCATCCTCATGCTGTTTATTATCTCCATTTCCCCCCTCCCCCACCCCCTCTTACTGTTTTTTACCTCCATCTTTCCTCCTCCCCTCCATCTCCACTCCCCCTACCCTTTGTATGGTTTGTTCCCTCCATAATACCCCCTCCCCCTCCCTCCCCAGTCCCCGCCTTGTACTGTTTGTTACCTCCATCATTCCCCCAACCCTGCCACCTCTCCCCTTGTATAGTTTTTTACCTCCATAGTTCCATAGCTCCCCTCTCCTTTGTACTGTTTGTTACCTCCATTGCTCCCCTCCCCCCTCCCTCCCCCCTCCCCTCTGTGGGCTCTCTCTCGACTTCCCCTAGCTTGGGGGGGGAAGGAGCTTGTCTGCCTGTTCCTGGGTGGCCCTTTATCGCTCTTACGTGGGAGCGATGGCCACAGGTAGCCTCGTCTGTCTCTCGAATTCCCCTTGCTTGGGGGGGAATGGGCTTGTCCGCCCCTTCCTGGGTGGTCCATTACCACTCACGAGGGAGTGATGGCCACGGGTAGCCTCGGTGGCGTGTGGGTCCCTGGAGAAAACCTCTAGGGCTTCTGTTTATTCAAATGAGGAACCTCCCAGATATACTCCAAAGGCAGGCACGAGAGAGGGGCCCATGATTGGTCCCAAGGAGCTGTCCCTCAAATGATGTCAGAATCCCTTCTCTTCCGGTAAAGACAGGAAGGAGAGGGACAGGCTGAGGTCAGCTGTGGCCCCTTAAAGGTACAGCTGACCCCAACATCCTCCCCCCTTGTACTGTTTGTTACCTTCATCATTCCCCTCACCCTACCTCCTCTCCCCTTGTACAGTTTTTTCCTCCATAGTTCCTCAGCTCCACTCCCCATTGTACTGTTTCTTACCTCCATCGCTCCACCTCCCTCCTCCCTCTCCCCTCCCAACCCCCTTGTACTGTTTGTTACCTCCATCATTCCCCTCCTTTTCCCGCTCCCTCTTGTACTGTTACCTCCATCATTCCCCTCCCCATTCCTCTCCCATCCCCCTCTCCTCCCCCCTTGTACAGTTTGTTACCTCTATCATTCCCCCTTTCCCTCCCCCTCCACCTTGTACTGTTTCATACTTCCATCTTTCTCCCTTGCCCTCCCCCCTCCCCTTCCCCTTTGTACTGGTTGTTACCTACATCATTCCCGCCTCCCCCTCCCCTTGCACTGTTTGTTACCTCCATCATTCAGCATACCCTCCCCCTCCCCCTCCCATACCCCCTTGTACTGTTACCTCTCTCATTCCCTCTCCCCGACTCCCCCTCTTCCCCCGTCCCCCGTAGAAAGATGATATTTATCATTGGGAAGGTTAAAATGTATACTGTCAAATTTATGTAGGTACTAAATTTCAATCAAGGAAAAATATATATACATATCTTCGTAATTAGAAGCATTTTGGTAGGGACGGGGAGCCTGTGCTTGAACTCAACATGAGCACTGTCCTAAGCTTTGACGTCCTTCAGGCCAATGCTCTACCACTTGAGCTCAGCACTGTTTTCCTTTTTTGATATTTATTTTAAAGCAGGAGAGAAAAGTTTATTACAGAACAGCTGACCTGTGGTGGTGATGATTCATTGCCAAAGAGAAGGGAGAGAAGGGAGAGACTGTGTGACCCTCAGCCAGCCCTGCCTAATCTAGGGCAGGGGATTGGGCCAGGTTGATTGGGCCAGGATGTGACCACAGGGAAGGGGAAGGTACCTGCCTCCAGGCCTGCTCATTACCCAGTAACTGGGAGGACACTTAATAAGGTGGGGGCATCTACTTGGAGCCCTCCAGGAGGGACCTGACATTCCAGCCTTTTAATAGGTGTGGAAAAGGACGATGACTCTCTGGCTGCTTCCTGCTCGTAAAGGGCATCGGCATTAGGGATAAAAGGAAGAAATGTGGCCCCTCCTGGAGAAGGCTAGCAGTAGGGTCCCTTGGTGTTAGATGGCAGTCCTTGAATGAAGCCTGGAAGTCTCATGAGGCAGGGGCTGGATTTGTCCAGCCTCTGTTTACCATTTGGAGTGTTTTTTTTATGTTGTTGGGTTTGTTTTTGTTTTGTCAGTCCTGGGACTTGGGACTCAGGGCCTGAGCACTGTCCCTGGCTTATTTTGGTCAAGGCTAGCAATCTGAAACTTGAGCCACAGCACCACTTCTGTCCTTTTCTGTTTCTGTGGTGCTGAGGAATTGAACCCAGGGCTTCATGCTTGCTAGGCAAGCACGCCTCATGTTAGATTCACTTTACTAACCCTGGACAATGTCAACTAAATTCCTGCAAAGTTGTAAATTATGTCCCCTCCCTATTTCCATGGTAGAAAACATCAGTCCTTAGAACTAATTGCTCTTAACCATATTATTTAAGAGGAAAATATTTTTCTGATGAACTTACATGTACATATATTCTGCTCCAAAGGAATACATTTTAATTTTCTAAACCTCTTGTGTTTCCTAAATGGTACACTGCTGTTGTGAAATGTGACTCACCATTCACAAATTTTCACTAATAAACGTGCTTACATCTGTTTGATTTCATGCACATGTAATTTATTGAACCTTGAAAACCTTCTTCCTTGTATCATTTGCTAACATGAAAAGGGAGCATTCTCTGGAGGACCATAGTTAAAAGTATGGCTATTCAGGAAAGATGCTTGATGCAAGCATCGTGGCTAAGAAGACACTTCTAAAGGCCCTCATAAACAGATTGAGAGCAGCAAAAGCAGAAGATGAAGGGACCTCTGAGTTCTTCCCTCCAGTCTCATTTCTAGCACACTATCATCACAGAGTCAAAAGGACCTAAGATTTGGCATGAAGGAGGCAGTTCTAACCAAATTTCCAAGTCCTATGAAGCCCAGAGTTGGAAATCATGGAAATGATCATGATTGCAATCAATCCTGACAAAGCCAAAGTTTGATTTTCTACAAATTGGATGGACATTTGGTGGGAAAAACAATGTGACAAGTTGCCTGGCACCAGTGGCTCATGCCAATAATCCTAGCTACTCAGGAGGTTGAGATCTGAGGATCACATTTGGAAGCCAGCCCAGGTAGAGGAGTCAATGAGACTCTTTTCTCCAATTAAATGGTAGAAAAAGCTTCAGTGTGCTCCTTCCCTTTAAAACTTGTACAATGACGAGTACAGAAGGCAGGAATTAGTGGCATATATGAAAATAATCAGAAGTTTAAATCAGCATGGACCTCTATGTCTGTGGACAGAAGTACAAGTAAAGAAAGAATATGACTGCAACTGGAGGTTCCTTAGTATGCAGTATGATATACAGAACTGAAGTATTCTTCTCTGACCAAACTGCAGCTTTATTCAGATCTGGTATTGCAAGCAAGCACTCTAAGGAAAAACAAACTCAAACTGCCTAATAATCCAACGGCATTAATCCTAAAAATAAAAACATTTATTCTGAAAGTAGTGGGAAATACAATCTGCGATTTCAAACATCTGAAGAACTGTCATAAAAAGAGGTGTTTCTGCTTTTTAATGACAGTGGATGGCGCTGATGTCCAGAATCAAATGATGGATACTACATCCATCCATGGCAAAACTGGTTCAACACCCACAACAAAGCACAATTAGATCCTTATATATCATCCTGCACCAAAATCAATTCCACATGGATCAAAGATCTTGAAATTATAACAGATACCTTGAAAGCACTAAAAGAAGTAGGAGAAACACTTGGGCTCCTTGGCACAGGACAGACCTTCCTTAACAAAGAGCCATAAATGCTACAAATCAAAAAAAGGACGAGCAAATGGGATTGCATCAAATTGCTGAGCTTCTGCAGGGCAAAGGACATAGCTCACAAGATGAATGGAAAGCCTACAGATTGGGAAAAGATCTTTATCAGCCATACAATGAACAAAGACCTCATATCTAAAATATATGCAGAACTACAAAAAATTAAATTCCTCCAAAACAAAACCGCAAAGAACCAACAGCCCCCTCAACAAGTGGGCTAAAGACTTACAAAGAGACTTCTCTGATGAGGAAATGAGAATGGCCAAGAGTCATATGAAAAAGTGCTCTACATCTCTGGCCATAAAAGAAATGCAAATCAAAACAACATTGAGATTCCATCTCACCCCAGTAAGAATGACCTATATCAAGAAAACTAACAATAATAAATGTTGGAGGGGATGTGGACAAAAGGGAACCCTACTTCATCGTTGGTGGGAATGTAAACTTGTTCAGCCACTCTGGCAAGTGGTATGGAGATTTCTCAGAAGGTAAACATAGAGCTCCCTTATGATCCAGCAGCCCCATATTTGGCATCTACCCACAGACCACAGAGAAGAACACATAAAAGCCACCAGCACAACAATATTCATCACAGCACAATTTGGCATAGCTAAAATATGGATCCCACCCAGTAACGCTCAGTAGATGAATGGATCAGGAAAATGTGGTACATATACATAATGGAAATTCATACCTCTGTCTCAAATAATGACATTGCCGCATTTGTAAGGAAATGAAAGGACTTGGAAAAAATTATCCTAAGTGAAGTGAGCCAGACCCAAAGAAACATGGATTCTATGCTCTCCCTCATAGAGAATAGTTAGCTCAGGTTTAGGCTAGTCACAGCAGAGGATCACAAGAGCCCAATAGAAATACTCTTATGAACACATAAGATGAGTCTAAGTGAAACCACCTCCATTTTATGGAAACAACTGTTATATCACTGCTGTAATTACTTTCAACATGCCATGTGTAACTGTAGCTTCTACTGTTGATGATGCTCTTGTATCCGCTTCCTGCGGTTGTACCTGCACTATCAGTTTATCTTATTTGAGTACCTTAGAAACTGTACATACTGGTATTAGAATTAGGAAAGTGAAAGGGAATACCAAAACCGAGAGACACAGGATAAAAAGACAAACGACTACAAAGGCAATGCTTTCAAAACTGTTTGGTGTAAGCCAAGTGAACAACTCTTGGGGGGAGAGGGGCAGGGGGAAGGGAGGGTAAATGAGGGAGGAGGTAACAAACACTATAAGAAATGTATCCAATGCCTAACATATGCAACTGTAACCTCTCTGTACATCACTTTGACAATAAATAAGAAAAAAAATGTTTTTCCTATGAGGAAAACCATACAGTCTATGTTTCTTTAGGTCTGGCTCACTTCACTTAGTAAATTTTTTTTGGAATAAATAGTACATGTTTAGGCTAGTCAAAGCAGAAGTCATAATAGCCCAATAGCTATGCCCTTATGGACACTTAAGATGATGCTAAGTGAAATGAGCTCCATGTTATGGAAACAAGTGGTATATCATTATTGTAATTATTTTCAACATGCCATATGAATCCGTACCCTTTTTATTTTCTCTCGTATTCCCTTCCTGTGGTTTTACCTCCACTATCACTGTATCTCATCTGAGTATCCTGGATACTGTATATACGTGTATTAGAGCTAGGGAAGAGAAAGTGAATATCAAAATCAATAGACAAAGGATAAAAAGACAAACAACTCCAAACACAATACTCACAAAACCATTTGGTGTAAATCAACCGTACAACTCGTGGGTGGAAGGGGAAGCAGGAGGGAATAGGTAGGCATGTGGAGGGGAGGAGGAGTTAACATGTTGGACAAGAAATGTACTCACTGCATTATATATGAAACTGTAACCCCTCTGTACTTCACTTTGACAATAAAGGAGAAAAAAGACAATAAATGTTTTTTAATGATTCTGAAACACCTAACATTTCTTAGAGTTATAACATATAATGCTTAAGATTCTCATGTTAAAAACTGACATTTAGAATCAACACTCTCTTTCTCTGGCAATAGGAAAACTACCAACACATACACTGTTTGTGAATAACGGTAAACATTTCCCTCAAAGAACTGCTAATCACCATACATTTCCTTTCTTCCTTCCTGTTATTTACTTCAGCCATTCTCTGGCCATAATCTGAGTGAAACCAGCCAAAAGGTACAGACACTGAGGCAGGTAGGGACAGATAGCATGAAAACACCAAGGTGGCTGAGGCCTGAGCTATTTTGGATACTATACCCTCAACATTAGGCACAGGTAGTGAGAGAGGAAGAGAGAGATCAGGAAAAGTAGAAGCCAAATGGCTGCTAGGTATAAAAATCTAGAGAAGTGTGGACTCAAGACAGTTGTCAGAAGCTGCAACACAAAAATGAATAAGATGGAAATTAGATGGGATGTTCAAGGGACTCACCAAACGAGAACATAAAACAAACTAAGTCAAAGCTAGGACAGCGAAAAGAGTAGCGCAAAATTCGGGAGGTGGCAAACATGGCCTGCGTTTATTAAAAAAAAAAAAAAAAAAAAGCTTCTCCACAAGCCCAAACATCTCTCCAGCCTTTCTTCTCTCTCTACACATAGAATAAGCATTCCCTCCTCTGCAGCTTTTGCTAGCAAGAGACACGTGAACTTTTTGTTAGATTATGAAACAAATACCAGTGATGAGCCAAAAACTTAAATAAAGTAAAAGAGTTGGGACAGCACTGTGTTCTCTCTGTGAGAAATATCCAACAGGAATGTGCAGTGTCTTTATTCAACAACATTTCTTTATTCGAATCACAAAGATTATGATTAAAGCATGTCTTTAACCCTCTCATATCTTGCTATCCTATTTATTCTTGTGTTAGATATTTACAATGACAACTCTTAGGAATCTAGAAAGTTCTGAGGAAGTACTGGCGGCGGGGGGGTGGTGCTTATCATTACTTCCCAAAGCATAAGGTTGAAAAACAGCAGCTCATCAAGTGGGGGCAAGGGGAGAGCGGGAGACAAATGAAGGGGAAGGGGGGAATTGTAGTCAAGAATTCATTGTACATATTACAAAAGTAAGAAAACGGAAGGGTTGGGCAGAGGAAGGAGGGGCAAGAATGTTGAAAGGGGTGAGGTGGGTTAAGATGGGCCATATTCATAAACTGCTTTGTCAAATGGCAACTCCTTTGCACAAATACTTAAAGATAGTTTTTGTAAGAACTCAGAAGCTCTTCCCTTCACAGTAGTAGGACAAATTATTAGTTCCTACGCACAGGGACTAGGTAGGTAGGTAGGTAGGTAGGTAGATAGATAGATAGATAGATAGATAGATAGATAGATAGATAGATAGATAGATAGATAGACAGATAGAGTTTGTGTTGCAATGGAAAACCATGCACTCTACATCACTCTCTTCCTAATTCATTCCACTACTATGTAACAGGATAAATAGCAGAGAATAGCAAAGGAAAATAAATATTTGTTAATTGGCGATGTCTTTCTTGCTATAGTCATATAGTTTCTTTCGAAGTGCAATTGGCTTCTCTTTCTCACTTGGAAAAGTCCACTTTGACTCTATTTACATATTCCATTTCAATTACTTCTGAACTAAACAAACAAAAAAACCAATGTTTCAGTCTTAAAATTCTTCTTTGAACCATTATGGAATCGTAATAGTTACTTCTTTGGTAATTAAAATAACACATAGTCACTTGGCCTCTGTATACTTCCATGCCATCATGACTGGTCATGATTTCACTTAAGAAAATGATCCCTTAATAGAAACAACATGTCACTTTATGGGACGTGGGAGAAGTTTTGCTATGGGTCATGAACATCCCTCTGCTCCACAATAGATTGAATACTAAGTGCAGGCCCTGGAAAGGCAGGGCCCAGCCACCTGAGTCCCATATGCTTAAGTTCCAAGCTGAGGGAAAGTCAGGTCAAACAACACCAATGCAATGGAAGGAAACCAGAGATTAGATTCCTGCTACAGAATTGCAAAGCAGAGTACAGGAGGGGGGCCTGGCTAGAATGAGGGTTGTTTGGGAGAGTGCACCTTCTAGTTTGTTCTTCTATACATGGATGGCCACAACATGAAACCCACTGGGGTAATGTGTGCTCCATGAAAGCCTGGTGGAGTCACATTTCTACATCTACTCTTAAGTTTACTGTATTTACTCTTGAGTTTCAACCATTCTTAATCTTCTCATCATATCCCATAAATGTGAAAGCAGTGTGAAGCTTTAAAATGCTAGTTGCACTTGATTACAATTAAACAATGTGGAGACTCCTAAGAAATGGGAAATGATGAGGAAGGGATACATGATGCGTGTAGGAATTCTTTGTGACTGATTATAAAATTCTTTTTTCTGGGATTTCTGCTTCAAGACTGATGGTAGAAGCAAAGGTTTTCCTGCTTTAAAAAAGGTGTAAAAGAATAAAATGTCCTAGACTTCTTAATCCAAAGATACCTTGTGTTATAACAATTAGACATTTTCATATTCATAAAATGGTAACATAAATTTTATTACCACACCAGCATTTCATTTATTCCTAGCCTGATTTCCAGACTAATCTCAATATTCAAGAAAATATCTCAAAAGTAGCTGAAATTTAGGGCATAGAATAACGTTGCACAGAAGAAAAACATATAAAAGAACATAAAAAGCTATGGTTTCTTCACTGATGTAATTTCACAATGTTAGAGTTTTTCTTTAATTAAAAACTACCAGGGCTGGGGATATAGCCTAGTGGCAAGAGTGCCTGCCTCGGATACACGAGGCCCTAGGTTCGATTCCCCAGCACCACATATACATAAAACGGCCAGAAGCGGCGCTGTGGCTCAAGTGGCAGAGTGCTAGCCTTGAGCAAAAAGAAGCCAGGGACAGTGCTCAGGCCCTGAGTCCAAGGCCCAGGACTGGCCAAAAAAAAAAAAAAAAACAAAAACAAAAAACAAAAACAAAAACAAAAACAAAAAAAAACTACCAGTTGCAAAGACATGACTGGAAAGTTCAGGCACATGGGTCCGCCTTCCTGCCTCAGGTCCTGGGCAACTACCAGACAATCTGCAGGGTTACGAGATAAAGTCACGAATACAGTGTGTTTGGCTAAATATTTTTAATAGATTATAATACCTCTGTTTGGCTCAAATAAATTATCCAGCCTTATTTGGTCCACTTTCCCATTTCATGGTTGGCTGATCATTGAATTCTCTCAGAAAGTAAAGCAATGAAGAAAAGGGGAAAAAAGAACAAAGATGAAAAAAGGAGGAGGAAGGGGAAAAAAGAAGAAAGATGAAAAAAGGAGGAGGAAGGAAGGTAGGGGGCCTGAGGAGGAGGACAGAGGACAGAGGAGCAAAATTCAGGAAGTCAGGAAGTCAGGTACTGGTGGCCTATGCCTACAATCCTAGCTATTCAGAAATGAGATCTGAGGATCACAGTTCAAAGCAAGCCTGGGCAGGAAAAGTCTACAAGACACTTAGCTCCAACCACCAGATAGTTCAGAGTAGAGCTGAGTGCCAGCCTTGAGCAAAAGAAACTCAGTGCCCAGGCCCTGAGTTCAAGCCCCATGTCTGTCAAAACAAAAAGTCATTTTTATGTTCCAGAATTCCTTGAAGCCCATAGTTTGAAACGATATACGGAAGGGAAAACTATCACTCACCAAAGCTCAATAGCTTGTAGAGCTGCTGTGTCATTCTATTGCATGTCCTATGAGACACGTATAAAATGTGCTTTGCTTGGCCAAAGAGCTATCCACAACTCCCTGCTCAAACACCCGATGACAGTGGACATTCATTTCAATGGGAAAAAGATAGTCTTTCAATTTTCCTTCTGTTGTACTCGTTACAATGTGGCCAGATTTACACTCTCTCTGTGAAATGCATTGGATTTCTCAGTCAATATTGGCTACAATATTAGTAATTTCTCAAGATCTTGCCTGTCATTTAAATGCAGACACAAAACTCACAGTCTCCTCATGGTGTCCATTTCAGTTTCAACATAGAACCATCATCATTTTACCAAAGACCAACTTTCTTACAGCATAATTTCTATAAATAATGCACAAATAAATACTCTGCATATGCAAATTCAACCAATTACAGATTGTACATCTTTAAGGGAAAAGCAGTGCATCTGTACTAAAACACATTCACACTGTTTTCTTGTCATAATGCCCTATAATATGGTATAAAATCTAGTTACACATTATTTCAATTATATTACTTACTGCAAGCAATCTAGAGAAGACAAAGTATATGAAGGATGTTTGTAGTTTATATGCAAATATTATACTGTTTTATATCAAAAGAACTTCATTAGCCACATGGGTTGTAGAGCCAACCCACTTCAGATACTAAGGGACATTGTAATTTGGGGGAAAGTTATGTTGCAGATACTATTTTGCCAGCTAAACATTAACTGCTCAACAAAACTCTAGTGTTAACAATAACTATATTAAAAAGTTAATGGCAGCAGCAACTTGTTGACAAGACTCTATGTGCATATATGTGAAGAATAAAAGCTCAAAGGAGCAAGGTGCCAGTGGCTCATGTCTGTAATCCTCAAGAGAATGATTTCTGAGAATCAAGGTTCAAAGAAAGTATGCACCAGAAAGTCTCTTATCTACAATTAATCACCAAAAAATCAGGAAACAGAGCTGTGGTTCAAGTGGTAGACCACTATCCTTGAGTGCAAAGGCTAAGGGATAGCACTCAGGATTTGAGTACAAGCTCTGGTTCTGGCACCAAAAAGTAAAAAAGCACAAAAAAAAATAAAAAAATGCACAGAAACATGTCAAAAACTGGGATGACTTAAAGGCTTTAAAAAAATCTCAGACTTAAAGGCAGACGGATGGGGTGAGAGATGTTGATGTTTGTGATGTATATCACAGTGGGTTACATTATGTATTTCCCCAACTTCCTAGTGCGAACTGATTAAGGAATAGGTTCCTCACTTTCTTTGGGGAACATTGAGCTCTTTCGGAAGAAAAGGGAGAAGGAAGGGGAGGAAAAGAGGTGAGAAGAGTGGGAGAAGAGGCGAGAGGAACCGACAAGAAAGAAGACTATCTAGACATATATTCTGACTCCCACTTATACCATAATGTACAAGCCAGAGCTTGCTACAATTTACTCAATTAGAGTAAATATGATCCTTGTATTTTATAACGTGTGAATATATTTTAAATACAAGAATTAAAGCTTCATGTCCATAATGAAGACCAGAACGCCTATAAATTGAAATTATAATTTTTTTTTTACATTTTAGGTGTCAAAGCTTATAAGTATGCCCTTATAACAAAAACTGCATGAATCTAGTGATCAAAGTAAGGAACACATTGTGAAGGGAAATGAATACATTTCAACTACCATTCATGAAGAGAATAAGGCCTTCAACTGAAGAGGCAGTGACATCTCTGGATGCAATGAGGTCAGAAGTGTCATCGCAATTCCAAATTATCCTGTACTCACAGAAATTCCAAATGTTGAGGGGAAGAAGTTCCACAGTAAGTTTAATGACAATATTAACTCCACTTATTCTAGCTGTTGGAATAATAGCCCAAAGTTCATGGCTGTGGCTCTATCTACTATACACAAGGCAACATTGACTGCATTTCAGGTATCTTAGAGCTGATGGGTTAGAGAAACTATTTGCTTTCTCTCCTGATTTTGTCCATCACCAAGGAAGACAAGGGATAGCTCTCAATTCAATTGGGAAGAAACTGGTGGAGCAGTGAACTCCTATTTAGCTCAGTTCCTCCTATCTACATGTAAGAATCACCATTGTTAACACAAATTGGGGAGGGATGGGGGCATTGTGAAATTCCATGGCACTTTAAACCACCCCACCAAACTTCACCCATCTTGGCAAGCCAGGTTAGGTAGCAATGCTTCTAGGTGTAGCCAGTCATATCCTGGGTTTCAGGTTTCAGCCTGCAGCTCAGTCATCCATACACAGTTTTCAAATTCTCCACTTCCACCAAACCACCCCAGAAAGTCTCTAACATGGTAAGGAGGGCACCCAAACAGTTTTTCATGATAGGTCGTGGATGGCTTCCATTTGGGTCATGTCACAGAGTTGATTTTACACCCTTACAAAAAAATCAGCAGAGCAGACTGTGGCCTTGAAAGAATGCTTGCTCCCACACATCGAATAAGATACAGTGAATTGAAACTCCATGTAGTATTGGTATCCTTTTACATAATTACCAACGGAATTACTACAGTGAGAAAGGGAAAGGAAGCCGGACATCGTGGCATACTTCTGTTTCCCAGATACTGGGGAACAGAGGTAGGGTGGATCACAGTCTTGAGACCACCTGATCAAATGAAAAGCAGGGGAGGGAGGGGAGGAGGAGGTAAAGGGAAGAAGGGTGAAAAGGGCAGAGGAAAAGGGAGAAAGGGGGAAGAGGTAGAGGAAGGGGAGGGCTGACCAGCCCAAAAGACTATCCAAAGATAACTCAAAAGCCAAAAAAAAAAAAGGAACTGGAGGAGTGGTTTAAATGAAGCAAGGAAAAGGCCTCAAGTTCCAAGCCAAGCATCACAGAGCAAGAATTGGAAGAATTAGCTTCTTCATTTGTAAACAAGGCAGACAAAAGAGAAGAAACAAGAACACCCCTTCAAAAGGCAACTTGTCCTTGTCCACTCTCAGCAGAAAAGTCACTGAGCATGTCATGTCCAGCCTGTTGGATTCATTAGGCCTGAGAAAGACTTACTGGGGACATTCGTGGGGGCACCCTCATCACTGTGCCCTGTTCTGTGTCACAGGAAGTGGAGAATATCTGCCATTTTCATTTCCATAACATTCACCATCTCAAGTTGCTTATTCAAGTTTCTTAATGTAAAACTGTTTCTGTTCTCTGTATCATTGAAAATGTATACAGCAAGACATGGAGTATTATATGCTCAAGTCAACTGGATTAGCAAAGGAACACAAAGGCTCTGACACCGGGGGAAGAGTGCTCTATCTCAAAGCAAGCGTGACCATTTACGTCCATCACCATACTGGGGCGACCTCAATCCATCACCAGGATCTGTACTGCTCCCACTTGGGAATGAGGGGTACTTGGCTTGTTGGCATTTACTCCCACTTTGTAAATAGTCATTTCGTAAGTATAGAGGATACCTTAAGAAGTATCTACTTTCTGTGTATGCTCATACTAGGGCTTGAACTCAGGGCCTGGGCATTGCCCCTCAACTTTTTCGCTCAAGGCTGGCTTTCTATCACTTGAGCCACAGCTCTACTTTGGCTTTTTGGTGGCTATTGAAGGTGAGAGACTCATGGAAGTTCCTGCCTAGGCTGGCTTTGAATCTCAACCTTCAGATTCCAATCTCCTAAGTAGCTAGAATTATAACTGTGAGCCACCACCAGATGGCTTCTTGTCTCATGTTTTACCGGTAGCTGTTAAACACTCCACACAAGAAGTTCTCAACTTTAATCTCACTATTCATAGAATAGAATAGACTACCATCATATAGAACAGGCTGTCCATTCTATATTAAAAATCATGTTTAGAAAGTGGCTCAGGTAGTAGAGCTGAAGAGCTCAGGGACAGAGCCCAGGCCCAGAGTTCAAGCCCCATGACCAAGAAAAAAAATATCATGTTTCTTTCATTTGGAATATCAGCAGATCAGCTACCAGTGTACCTTTATCTACCTATCCATCAATTCTTAGAAATTCAAAAGGCAACCAACAAACTTTGTATCCATTCCTACAGATTTTCTCAGGAGCCATATTTTCTTCTATTATGAATTTCTGAAACATAAGTATAGTTTTCTTTCTCTACCACCAAAACATTTAAACAACTTCCCATATTGTAAAAATTTCATAGATTTATGTTATATGCTCCAAAATGTACTCTTCTTGATTTTGCTTATCCCACATGGAAAGTCCTTTTCAAATTAACATTTTGTGTCATCTTCATGGAACTAGAAACTCCATGAGGATACATGGCAAGTCTGCCTTATTTGCTCCCCCTCAAAAATAATCCCAAAATCTGGTACTGTTTAGAATTTATGCTAGGAAGAGAATTGACTAAGATGCTAAGTCGTTATTGCCCAGCTCTTACTTACAATGATATCACCAGTTTGTAAAAAGCCATATGTGGAAATGATTTGCACAAGATTGTGTAACATGTTAATGAAAAGCCAAGGTGGCTTTCTTCATTTCCTATTCTACATGGATGACACCACAGAGGTTCTTATACCTGTTTGCATTTCCTTAGCCTCAGATCCTCAGCTCCTCCCACTAGCCCCCAGATCCACCCATACCTAATGAGCCACTCCTACTCACTACCTATCTACTTCCCCTTTACCCCCAGAGAGAGAAGCTGCCACCTGGATAAGGTGCAGACACCATGTAGCTCCCTCTTCCATGGGAACTATGGCCCCACTAATAAACCTCCTTTTGAACCTTCTTCTCCTGTCTGTGATGATCTCTGCATGGTCCTCTGGGATGGCTGGGACATATCTTTTCAACACCTAATAGGCTGAGGAGGCCAATGGTACTGATGAATGAGTTCTTATCAATTGAATGGTGTATCCATTCCCATCGTTCTTCATTGGCTGGACAGAGAAACATTTCTGTAAATATGCCTGCTTTATGCATACTTCATGGAAGATCCAAAGAACACAACCTGAAGTAGAATTCTGTAGCCATATTGACGAGCCAAGTTACTCCCTTAGAGACAGTCAGGTATGACAGGGATCAAGCCACAAATAGCAGCTGTTATTTCCTTGTCTCTGCCATTGCTAACGCAAATCTGCTAAACATAGCTTTGTTGAATTATTTGGGGTTCTTAAAAGAAAATTTTCTTTAGTTTTCTAGAGCGTCTCTTGATCTTACAAAAAAGGTAAATATGCCTTTCTACTGAGGACAAACATGATATAATAATGACTGTCCAACTTTATGTTATAAATATCACTGTATAAATAAATCTGATTTGAATAGGTCTACGAGTCAGATGGAGAAGACACTCATTTTGGTAAACATCTCATATTGCAGCTGTAAAGACACCCTTTACTAAGTCCATGCCCATTAAATCCAAGTCTTTCTACCCGGTATGCTTCAGTCTAAATGGTCTGTTTCCCCTGTCATTTTGGTGAACACTTTGGAGACAAAACTACGTATCATGAAAACCCCAAATTCCACTGCTACAACACCAAGAGATATTGACAGTCAAGATTATCTTTATAAATGACCTACAGATGTTTAACTAACCGCCATGTACATTAGCTTTAGGTTCTGAGCAACTTTTGCAACATTTCCCACTTGTTCCTCTGTGGAGCAGAGGAAGGAATGTAAGAAAAAGACAATGAACTGTGGGTGCAGCTTTAGTGGTAAGAGAATTTGCCTAGTCTTTCTGAGAAACTTACCAAAAAAAAAAAACCAACACAAAAAAACAGAAGTATTATTTAAGCTCTAAACAATAATATGCCAAACAATTTACATAAATCGTACAATGGAGAAGGAATTTCTAGTCTTTTTTCCTGGTGAAAAAATGAAATGCATTCATTTGATCACAGTCACACTATTATTTAGTATTAGATCTAAGATTTCAGTCTAGACATATCCAGCTCATTCTGGTTTCCTTATTAGGCTTCTAGCTCTGGAGTCCCTCTGCCCAGGGGACAAATCCTAAGATTGCCAGCACTTAAAACTCTCCTAGTTATAGAAAGTAAATCACAAAGAGCCTCTCCTACTGTGAGAAGCCATTCAATAAATCGTCCTCAAAGCCTTCCCACAGAGGCTACCTGGGAAAACCCCAGTAAGACCTGAGTTCTAGCAGAAGCCATCAGTGAGTACAAACAACACAACTTTGCTTCTTTGCTACCGACCCTTGGCTCTGAGACTCAGCCTGTCATCAAGAGTGTCAACTTCAATGGATGGGCATGTGTCCACAGGAACTGAGTTGAGGTCACACTTGTCTCACTCTGTCCTGCAAACAGATGTCTGGGTGACAAGTCTTAGTCACACATGGCGAACAGAGGTTCAAGCCAAATCAGGTGGGAAGTGCCATATCTTTTTTCTAAGCCCTTTTGGCCAGCCAGCTCATTCCCTAAGATAATCCTGCATCAGCTGGTTTTCTCCAGAATCTTTTAACACAAAGCCTGCGTTTGGGAGATGTCTTGTTATTGGACAAGCAGAACTGAGTTTATTTCTGTAACTCACCAAAAACCCCATCTGGTTCTGTGTGTTTGAATGTGCCCCTTCAGAGTTCCCTCCCAAGGAGCCAGGTAAAAACTGATGTAATGCAGAGTTCTAGTGGTGGCAAGAAGGAAAGCAGGTGATAGAGCATCCAAAAAACAACAACCCAAGAGAATTGCTGTTTATTATTCATTTATCACATTACGATGGAAAAACAGGGCTGGAAATGTGGATTAGTGGCAAGAAGCTCTCTGTTCGATTCCCCTGCACCACATATATGGAAAACGGCCAGACGGGGTGCTGTGGCTCAGGTGGCAGAGTGCTAGCCTTGAGCGGGAAGAAGCCAGGGACAGTGCTCAGGCCCTGAGTCCAAGGCCCAGGACTGACCAAAAAAAAAGCAAGATGGAAAAACAAAGTCTGTAATAATCATCCCAGGGAATATACAGCAAACTCTTAAGGATAATAGCTTTCTCCCAGATGACAAGAGTTCAATCACTGGCCTACATGAAGCATCATAAAAACAATAGTATCTCCTCTGGAAATAGAACTCAGTGTGGTCACTTTTCAACATTTTACCAAGTTTGTTATGAATCTTCCAAATTAAATTTAAGCTCCCCATATACACACAGCCCGTGTACTGGATTTTTTTGTATATTCAAAAGATGCTCTTTCCTGCCAGGTGTGATTTGTGAAGTCCTATACCTACCCTACCCACTGTCGGGGGAATTAACATCATCCCTATGGGGCAGGGGCAGCTGTGATTTCATTCCTGTGCTGGAAAAGTTCTTCCCTTGAATATCTTACTTACTAAATGCCTTCCCCTGGCCATATTCCAAGAGCTTTTAAATTGTTAGGTCTACAGACAACTACCAAGGCTCAGAAGTCTGTGAATGAAGATTTAATGATTCGGGGGGTGGGGGTGGGGGTGCTCATTCACTACCGTTTTGTCTCTATCCTTCTAATACACACTGTCACTATGGTTTCTTATAACTACACAGAAAAATGGACAACATGTTGGAATATTTCTGGAAAGGTACTGAGAACAAAATAAAGAACTAATTTCCTTTAGTCTTCATTTTTACCTACAGGTTAGATCACTTGCGAATATAATTACCACAAACAACTCTGCACTAATATAACATTAGACACCAGGGCTTCACAGCTATTCAGACCATGTTCACCACGAACACTGAAGTTATTTAATAAAATTAAAGATGACTTATCAATGTGGGACAATAAGAACTTTGTATATCCCCTTGCCTATATTTTTCATGGTGATTACTTTTTTTTCCCCTCACAGACACTGGTATGCTGCTTAAAATAATATTTGTGGCTTTACTCACCAGCTGTCAAAGGGAGACATGTTGATTTTCTTAAAGCAAGTTGGGTCTGCATTCTTTCTCTGTTACTGTTACAGGTAGACCTGACAGGCATATGATCTTTTGTTTGCAAACGCTCTCCTCTAGATGGAACCTAGTTAAGTAAGTTTCATTTTTTACCTGCTGGACAGTTGCACTCAGAAGGTGTTTCTCTTGTGATTATTAGTTTAGCCATGTGTTCGTAGGATTCCTGTAGGAAAAGAAGATATATTAAGAGCTAGCAGTAGTATTCCAGTTCTGTGAGTTCTTCAGCGACTCTTCCTCTGTGGCTGTTAATAATGTTTGATAGCCTGCACAAACAGCATTTATGTAAGTGCATGGATCTTAGGCAATGCTAACAGTACTCAAGACATAATTTTGTTTTTAATTTAAAAAGCAAATTACCATTGACATTGATTGATATATTTGGGTAACACCTTTCTTCCCTATTCAACTATCACCACCCTCTCCCTGCACAGCCAAGGCAAAACTCCGGCATTAACAGTGCAGCTCATGGCAATGTGTGTCCTATCAATAACAGCCAATGTTGTAGACATACATTATCACATTCGGGCTGCAACTACTGCATCTCTCCACTGGCAGAATAACTACCCTCTCCTTACTGGAGTCTAAGTCATCTTTAAAGTGATCCCTTTCAATTCTCCATTCATCAATATCTGAGCACAACCTCTGTTAACTCTCCCCCTCCAAAAAAACAAAGGAAAACTTTTTTTTTCCATTTTTAGAACATTTAATATGAAAAGAATTCCGAGTTAAATGAATTTTTAAATCTATGGGCTTATTTCACTTTTAAGAGTGCTTACCATTCTCTATTGATGAGGCATAACCTTATCAAATGAAAAACAGATGTGAGCATTACAATGAATATTCTCCATACAACTGAGAATGCTGACAGCCCAGACTCCACAAAACTCAACAGCCGGGCAAAGCCCCTACTGCCATTGCCACATGCAATCCTTAAGGAAGACAGAGGGAAGATCCTACACACAGACTTGGAGAGAAACCAAAGAAGGGACTTGAATAAATAGATACCATAGTGGCTCACACATCCCAAATCAACTGTATAACCAGTAAGGGTGGATCCTGTAGACTGACTGAACCTGTGCAAAATTCTATCCACATGCAACTCCCCCTCGAGAAAGGCCCAGCCTCACACACCTGAGCCAGAAGTCGCTCCACTCAAGTATTATGGTCTTCAGCTGATCCGCCTTCTTGGGCAGCCGGGGAATGGAGGGCGCCCCTTTAGCAGATTCCAGGGTGAGGATCCTCGCCTGAAGGTCGTTGGTTTTCACCCCAAGTTACAGACCAGAAATCACAGCCACCCCGGAGAAGAGGGTCGCCAGGGTGGTGCACGGGCGCATAGCGCAGGTGCAATGCTGCCTGGAGGGGCTGGGTTCTTCAGATCCAGCCTCTTGCCCTGCTCCCTTCCTCGCGGGCTTCTTCACCAGCATGGTAGGGGGGTCCTCTGGCCACCTTCTACCTCCTGCCAAGACAAGTGGCCAGAGGAGAAGCGACAAGTCCTCCAAAGTTCAGTCCTGGCGGCTGCACAAGTAGTTGGCTGAGTAGGTGTCAGGCAGGCGCGGTGAGGGACCTGTATGGGGCTCAGCACGGGGACCCGCAGGCAAGGACCATCCTCAGCCTGTGGCTCTCCTCCCAGCTGGGAGAAAAACAAACAAAAGTAAATAATGCTCTCCCCTGCACTCCTCTGAGCTCCTCTGCTCTCCTCCTCTGCTCTACACTGCTCTCCTCCTCTGCTCTCCTTTTCGCCTCTCCTCCTCCTCTGCTCTCTGCCTCCTTTGCTCTCTTCCTCCTCTGCTCTCCTCCTCCTCTGCTCTCTTCCTCCTCCTCAATTGGATGATAAACTTGGCTTCAGGTGTGTTAGGGAGTTAGAAGCGAAAAGATAGAAGAGGGAAATGCGTTTCAAATGTACCCTAAGTGCATCAAGTATTGAAAATGAGTACTTCATTTGTGGCTCTGCAGCAATCTAACATGTTCTCGGACCCTGTTCGTGCCAATAAGATAGAGGAGCGTTGTGTGACAGATCTCTGGTCTTGCAGGCTTTAGGTTGTAACAGAAAGGAGAACTAGATGGTTCTGAATGTTTATTCAAGGTCCATCCACCCACTTCCTCACTTTCAGCCCTCCCATTATGTTCCTAAGCTTCAAGGAAATAAGTTTTTCTGTTCTCTCACCTGATCCACTCCAATCCCCCCATGTACGGTCCAGTGCCAGGTGCTAGCAAGATGGACAGGGAGGAAGGTGTGGGTACTGTTCATTGGGAGCTGCAGGCTTGCTGTGTTGGCTGGTCCCTCTGGAAGGAATGCTGGTTTAGTATGGAGACTTTCTGTCACTGTCCTTTCAGAGCTGTTGGAAATTCATTTCCCATCTCCTCCCCAGTTCATCCTTACTCCTTGGAAATGAACTCGGTTATAAATCACTCAACCCCTGTCTCCATCTCCAGATGCTCTGATGTGGGCTGTTTCTCCACAGCCTGTCTCTTGCTATAGAGGATGTCTAGCCTGTGGTGGAAAATGTATACTCACTGACCAGTGTAACACATACAAGGGCTTTTGTTTTCTTGGAACATCTCCTTGGTAGCTCTCACTTTAGCATGAATTGGATGGACGGCCAATTCAATCTAAGCTGAAACAAAGGGTAGAGTGTGGAACTACTCACATGAGTCAAAATTAGTTTCAAGAAAATGGAAACAAGGATTCTGTATTTTCTCCTGTTTTTTTTTTTGTTTCTTTCTTTTTTGTTGTGTATGTTTGTTTATAGGTCTTTGGGAGGGTAAAGGAAGGCACAGAAATGGAGGGACAGAGGGTGAACAAATGCAGCAATGGTACTCAGTGGACACTTTTTGAAAATGAACTATACAACTTATGGGTAGGATTGGAGGGAAAAACCGGGAGCGAGAGAGGGAAGGGGTGACATTGTCCAAAAGAAATGTACTCTTTGCCTGACTTAACTGTAACCCCTCTGCACATCACATTGATAATAAAAAATTAAGGATAAAAGATCCCTGAGAATCTGGTGGGTGTGATTGCCTCCTCTAAGTGTAAAGCTACTGAAGAGCTGAGCTTGGCTTCCTGCCTGCCCTCATTGAAGGACTGGTTAGGAAAATCCTAACCTGTATAAATCTACCTAAAAGAATTAAGCTCTGAGATCTAAATTCCTTACAGGAAATGATAGGTGATATTTTGGAAAACTCAGTCTATAGTATCCAAGGAAGTGATTTCACTGTGGTATTTCTATACATTCCTCAAGCATATGAAATTCTGATTCTATTCTGAATTCCCCTTTGTAACCTGAGTACAATTCATTTATGACCTTTTTCCCCTTAATGTGCCAAATTTATTATGTTCTCCCTCTCACCCTGCATTTTCTCCTGCCTCCTGCTGGCTTCCAGTCCTTATTCAGATTTGTAGATTTTGCAAAAGAGAAACTATTTATCTGATTTCACTTTAGTGTTGTCTACTTTTTGGAAATGTTCCCTAGTCCTGACAGAAGTGGTTACTGCATCCTTCCTGCGGCTTCTCAGTAAACTTTTCAGTTGAGCAGCCCACTGTGGAATTGGCTCAGCAAAACATGTAAAGCTCCCACACCTGCAGAAAGTGCTACACAGGCTTGTAACTCCTTGAGGGTTAAGGAGCCGCCCACGTAAGTTCCTTTTGAGTATGAGTGCACTTAGTGTAGTGAATCTACTTCGAAGAACATACTGCAGGCAATATCAAGACTGTCACACAGTGAAAGAAGCACATCCTATCGAAGTGACTCACCTCTCTAACATTTCACTCCCTAGGCAGCTAAGTATTATCTGAAGATGGACACTGTGCATGATTTGGCAAAGAGCTAACCTGTTGTAGCTGACGTATCTTACTTAATAGGCTTTTGAGATCTAAGCCTGTATTCTATACTGGTTCATTCAAAACCTCTTCTACTACTACCAGGGGTATTTTCTTCCTGTCCCTACTCAATTCCTTTTGGACATTGAGCTCGCTTATGTGGGAGGTTGCAACAGCTTTTCCTATAGTCCCATGCACTTTGAAAGACTGCATGCTAGTGTACCAAATCCAGGTACTAGCGTCCTTCTTTTGCCCACCTCTGCTGGTATTTATGCTTCATCCCAAAGGTCAGAGTTTTCTGCCCTCAGGCCATTTGAGTACTTTTTTGGTTAGGTACTGGCTGTGTGTTCTTGATCCTCTTTACATTAGAGGCCTGGGATGGGTTCAAAAGCCATTAGTTACAATCAGGATTCAGGCTTGGTTCCTCCACCTTCATAGCCCAAGCCACTTACAACCCTTGGGTGTGTTAGTAGAATAGGAAGTACCTTCCACTGAGTGGAAGCCAGAGGGGCTTTTCCTATCCAAATACAAGGATGGGCTCAGAAGTCCCCCAATTGAAAAGCTTTGTTTGGACAAATATTCAAATAACCTCTGTTTCATATTCTCTTTCACAATCAAGCCAAAGACATTTATCGTGTGCTCTCCTACTTTGTGTGGCCAGTGTGATCTCAGCTATGGACACAATGGGTTCTGGCCTCTGTTTCCATGGTGTGGAGTCTTGGCTCTCTGGTGACCTGTGTTGCAGGAGTCTCTGGTCTGATGGTCATGCTAGAGTCCATTCCTGATGACAGTCTCCAGTCAACAGGAGTTCTGCCTTTCAGGCTCCTTGTATACACCTCTGGTCTTTGCTCATTGCTCTCATCAGCCCTTGGCTCCCTTGCCTAGCCCTGGTCCTTGAAGAGCCTCTACTCCATACCTCATGTTCTTAGGCTTAAATCGTTAGTAGAACTAGATCCAGTTCTTATGTCCAAGTACTAGAGGGAATTATGAGGTTTCAGAAAGAAGATTCTGAAAAATCTATGAATCCCTTAGCCTCTGCCAGCACCTGTCACCATAGAACGCTGCCCTGGTCTCCTTAAAGCCCTTAAGGCTGCTTCGGCCATTCTGTTTTTTGCCCTCTCCATAGTCTGTATCTGTGAATGTGGATAGAGTCCTAGCAACTTACCAAAGCAGAGCATGTAGAGATTGGCAGTGTGTCTCGTAGTTCCCATGGAGAAGGAGGCCAAGAAGCTGAACACTTTCTTTTTTTCTTTTCCTCCTGAGAAATTGGGTGTAGTGAACTGGCCCCTAGGTGGGACTACCATGAAAAGACCTCACAAACATCTAGGCTGTGGAGTCAAGAAGTCTTAAGAGACAGGGAAGTCTTTCAAAATATTTAAGATGTCTTCAAAGAAGCAGGGAAATTTCCAAGGTTCAGGTGCCATCTTAATTTCCAGCCTTTTAAGCCTGATAGAGGCCAAAGGTCTGCTAAGCTTAGTATGCATTTAAAAAGTCTTTCCTGGCAGCTTGGAGTGAGACTTAGTGGTTGAGGACTTGACTAGCATGCATAAAGCCCTGTGCTTGATTCCCCAGTACCACATAAACAGAAAAAGTTGAAAGTAACTCTGTGGATCAAATGGTAGAGCACTAGCTTGGTCACAGAGAGGCTCAGCAACACAGCCCAGACCCTCAGTTCAAGGCCCAGTACCGGCCAAAAGTCTTTCCTAGTAGTCACAAAAGTGCTCAATCAGGCACCAAGCCAATATAGCTCTCACTAGGACTAAAGGTGGTTCAGTACAATCTTGGATGCTTGAACTAAGATATTCTCTCTCTACAGAAGGTCATCATGTTCCTATCAAGTGAAATTAAAACCCTGTGGGAGCTACTAAATACATATTTTGAGAACTTCAGTTCACAAGCCCTTCCCCATCCTTCAATTGCTGGTCACATTGAAGACTAGAGCCTCAGACCAGAACACAGGAAATTGAGGGCACATTTCCCCCTTGCTAGAAGAACAGTGGCTGAGTTGTTTGTGGCCTGACCAGGGTCATTGTCAAGGGACAGGTTCACAGGGAGCTTGAGAATTCAGTGTAGTGCATGATACAGGTCTAGCAGGTCTGGTAGCCTATTGTCTGAGTCCCTGCCCCTGCCTCCAGGAATTCATAGGAGCCTATTACATGGATCTGCAGGTGGAGTTTCACCTCTATGAGTTTTCACAGCAAGATGCCAAAGATGACACCACTTAGCCTCAGTATCCATTGTTCAAGAGCAACAAGCGAGAGCCTATACTCTTGTGTTGGCCCAAAGGTTCACTAAAGGAATGATTGTGGGATGGCACTCCAGGGCATTTTCTGACTTCCGAGAGAAATAGGAGTTCTCAGCACCCACGGTGGCCATTTGAACATGCCTACAATGTTCAAACACAGCACCTCACAGTAAAGGGCATCCTGTAAAAGAGCCACAGGAGCCTTCGCTTCATTTCCAGTTACTTGGCATTTTCTCTGACCTTGGACACTGGATGGACTGATGCAGTACTGTGTGGCCAGAGGATGGTATAGATTCTATGCGGTGCTGCTGTCTCCATGCACCTTAGGGTGGAGCCTCATTCTGGGTGTGGAGCTTGGTTTGGGATGCTTGTGCCCGATTCTGTACAGGGAAAACAAGTCTTGTTCTCATGTTTGTTTTCAAAATATTGGTTGGAAAGGGGATTCTCAACTTGAGGGTGGAGACAGATGAATTCAGATGGTGGTTCTTGATCTACTAACACTGGGAACATGGTATCTAATTTTGGGTTGTGGCTTATATTTACAAATATTAGGAAAAAATACAATGAACTTTCTCAATTCAGAGAAACCTTTTCTCATGAGACATGTATAACATCACACATCTTTTGAATATATAATTGATACATATATATAATAAAGCATACATTTTTTCTATTACACATTCTCAAGTGGAAAATTAGCAAAGTGGGCGGTGTCCTTGCTTTGCTGCCTTGAAAGGTAAATTTCTTTGAACAGCTTATAAAGATGAAACACATAGAAATGCTACAGAACCTACTGTAGACCTATATACATGGGTGAGAAAAACCTCTTTTCCATCAACGTATATTGCTTAAAAGTTCCTGCTTTTGCTTGGTGCCTTCGGTCTTTAGGAAAACTGGAACTGGTTTGGGATAAAGGACTTGTAAAATGTTATGTTTTATGTTAAACTAGGTTTTCAAGATGGAGTTATGCCACACCCTAGACTGTTGAAGAAATAACAGGGCTTGGGCATATTTTGAGATTATATGTGAACTGTTCATCTTACTTGAAAATCCACCTCAGGCACATTTTATCCTATTTAAACTAGCCAGTCATAAGCAGAGCAGATTGTAAACCTGAGCTCAACCAATCTGAGCAAAGGGACAGAGCCTCCTGCTGTGTGAGGGACAAATATCAGGAAGAACGGTTGCTGTGTGGCCAATTTTTGGCTAGTGTGAACCCTCATGTGTGCAAGTAAACTTTGCTTGGCTCAGGATTTATTTTTGTCTCAATACATGTGACTGCAATGGTTCGTGAAGAATGTACTTATAACACATGGTAGTAGGAAGGAAGGCCTCTGTAACATAGGTGATAGTTCACAAAAGGAGCTACTGATTGAATAAAAATGCAGATGATCAAAACTGCATGTGTGTGCCAAGGAGAAATCTGGGATTCTCCTAGGAGACGGATCTACAAATATCTCAGCCTTTCCGTTAAATTGGCACCCTTGATAGTAGCCATAGTCTTGCATTGAAGCAGACAAACTTACCCTCCAGATGAAAGGATTTTCATGCTTCCAGTTCTTGGAATGTGGATCTGGTGCAAACTAGGTGGGTCTAGTGGAATTGCTAGCAGGCAGCTCACAAAGCATTACTTTAAATGATGCAGAATTAGTAGGAATTGGGTTCTTGTGACTGCAAAGGGAGGGCACTGCCTAGCTCGAGGGGCCCTGGTGATCTAAGAGGCTCTTCTGTGAGAGGATGAGGCATGGCTGCTATGCATTAGCACTCTAGTTACTTCCTTCTACTGGGGTGCTGCCTGTGCCACTCCACTGTGAAGACAGATTGAATTGTACACAGCTTTGAAGTTGAATTGCTACTAGATTTCATAAGCTGTCTTCTAGATGGGGGTCTGTTAATGCCTAATAAAGCTCTTGGTTCGAAGAAAGGGTTTGTGAGCTAAGATGGGACTCTGGAAAGGAAACAATTGGGGAGTGAGAATGGAGTGAGGGTGATACTCCTAATAGCTCAGGTGCTTTCAAACCCACCTGACTGCTTCTCAGAGGGCTAGGACCTGGCCTGATACGACGTACAGCAAAGGAGCTTCCTATTTCTTTCTCATGATGGAGAGCTGCCTTCTTGCTAGAAATGTGACACTAATGTGCCACCTATTATCTGCATGCAGATATATCTTTTTTCCTGTTCAGATATCATTGAAGGAGCAATTCACAGATTATTTTGTGCTTCTTATTTTGTGTGAACTTGGTTACTTGACATTTTCTATTTGGGAGGCGTGAGGAGGGATTGTGTGGCCCGTGACTACAGATAGTTCCAAGTTTCCCTCCAAGCCTGTGCCCAACAGAGACCTGGGGAATGGGTTGATGTGTGAAATTGAATTGGCTGATAATGGGGCCTGGGAGCACATATGAGCTTTCTGTTTTGTTGTGTGGAAATTCATCCCTTGAACTGCAAAGGGTGCCTGTATTGGCTTCTTTTCTCTTTGAATTTGTCTGTTTCCCATGAAATTCCGCTTGTTTCTAATCTATGAGTGACCTCCTTAAGACCTAAGCCTACTTTAAATGCAACTTCCCCAAAAGCCTTTTTCTCTCCAGACAACAGCTCTGCAGGGTCTTCCTTGAATGAGTTAAATCTGTGGATTTCTTTTGGGCACCTGTCTCCCCTCTGAAGGACATGCCTCATGGTCCCTGCAATGCACAAACTTCAGTGATCATCTGGCGTGGGCTATCGTGGGCAGGCCCTGGATGTTCATGATCTTTTCCTTCACAGCTCCAGGCTCCCATTAGCCTGAGGTGAGGGACCCTACCTGGCAGCTCTGCTGGGCGACAGTGGATTTCCCTGGACTAGCCCCTTGTGATGAGGTGCATTGTCCAAGTTAGTGATCCACCTTGGTAAGCGATGGTATCTCCACAGGAATGGGTCAACTGCTGAGTCTCCTAGAGATGTAGGTGATCAGAACAGTTTCCTGAAAACTGGGAATCACAATTTGTTGACCAGCTTAGGGAACACAGAGAAGAGAGTTGTAACTGATGGCAAGAAACCTGTGAGCATAGTCTTGTGTTTGTCACCCTTAGGCCACAGATGGCTTGCTATCACCAGAAACCCTGTATGAAGCTCCATTGAATGCAGGCCAGAATGTGCTTGTTAAGAAGCAAGACTCCTGGGGTTGGCACCGGTGCCACTGTATGTTCTATCCTTTGCCAGCTAAGATAGCCTTTGTAGCTGAAGCTGAGCTGGTCCATGTCATTTTCCAGAAAGCTGTATGATAGAGGTTAGAGTGAGGTGTCCCTATGGGATGGTGCAGCAGGCACAATGCTGGCCCCACAGCTGTGATGCCAACCAGGGAATCTACAAGGTGCGAAGTCTTTCTCAAACTCTGCAGAAGTATCAGTGTACTTGGGATTTTCCTTTTACAAGGTGGGGTATCTCCCTCTATAGTAGCGGTGATCAGACTGAAGGCTGGTGTCCTGCCCATTTTTCCTCTGAGTTTGGTGAAGCATTGTAATTAGAATGGGAAGAGACTGGAGCACTGGCATGCCCCATTAACTGCACTATTGCTCCACTGGCTGAGGCGTTCAAGTTTCATGACAGAACATGATGGGAGAGATTCCAAAGGCATTCTTATAACAGGTGTCTGTCTCTGTTTCATTTTTGTCTGTCCATATCCTGCAAACCCGTGATACACCTCCACTCAGTGATATATCTGACATCAGCAAAAGGCTTTTCTCTGACTTGCTCTGTTCTATGGAGTGTTGAGCATAGGATGCAGACCCCACAGAGTTTTACTTATAAGATGGGTGGGGACATTTATTGTCATTCCCTCAGTATCTTAGAAATGTCAGGATTGGTTACAGCAACTTCAACTCATCCAGCTTGAGGTGGAAGGCAGAAAGCATGGTGTAAGAAACTGCTTTCTCCTCCAAGGTCTGTGCCCCGACCACTGGCAGTACTGTGCAGAATGTTGAGAAACAGAGCTCTTTGTATTCTTAGCAGCAACTTCCCCGTAACATTATCCAGTGGTGTGGGCCCCTACCTGGCATCTCTACTGTGGTCTCTTGTCCAGAGACAAGGATTGTGAAATCACAATCTGGCATGTTTCTGCAAAGCCACAGTGTTGCCAGAGTGCTCCTGTGTAGCATGAAAGCACCTGCTAGTCTTGCGATCCTTTTGGGACCCTTTTAGATGCATCCGTGGAGATATTTGCCAGTACATAGTGTGTGATTTGCTATCAAATAGTAGCTGGCTGGCACATAAACGCCCATGGAACATACTCCAAAATTGATCATGTGTAGTCCACATAAAGAAACTATCTGATCACAGTGTAATCAAGGTAGCTCTCAATAACAAAGGATACCACAGAAACTACACAAATACTTGGAGGCCAAACCCCTCACTGGTATCTAACACTTGGGTTACAGAGCAAATTAAGGACAAAATTAACGAATTCATAAGACAAAATGACAATGAAAATACATCACAAAGAAACCTATGTGATACAGCAAAGGCTGTGGCAAGGGGCAAGATCATTGCCCTCAGCATACACATTAAAAGAATGGAATCAGAACAGATCAAGAACTTCATCATGCAGCTTAAATGACTGGAGAAACAAGAACAAAATTGAATCTAAAATGACTAGGAGGAGAGAGATCATAAAGATTAAAGAAGAGATAATCTGATTGAGAATAGAAAGACCTTTAACAAATAAAAAATCTAAAAGCTGGTTCTTAATAAATAGAATTGACAGATCTGTTGCAAGACCTAACAAAAAAAGAGAAAGAGAGAGTCACTCATATCCATAAGATCAGGCACTGCACTGGAAAAATTACAACAAATATATAGGTATTCAAACCATCATAAGGAACTAGTTCCAGAACCTTTAATCACTAATGAATAATAATTTTACAGAAATGGATCGATTCTTAAACTGCCCAAACTGAATCAAGAAGAAATAAATCAACTAGTTAAACCAATAATTTACAGCGAGATACAGGAGGTAATCAAGATCCTCCCAACAAAGAAAAGCTCAGGCCCACATGGATTCACCAATAAAATCTATAAAACTTTCAGTGAGGAGCTAACTCCTCAAACTCTTCCACAAAATACAAACAGGGAGAAATCCCAAACTCATTCTATGAAGCCAATATTATACTCATCCACAAACTAGGAAAAGACCAACATCACTAATGATCACATCTGCAAAGCTTCTCAACAAAGTGCTAGCTAACAGGATCTAGAAACTGATCAAGAAAAATATATATACATCATGACCAAGTAGGCTTCATCCCACAGACGCAAGGATGGTTCAACATCCACAAATCAATAAATGTAATTCACCACGTCAACAGAGCTAAGACGAAGGACCACATCATCATCTCAGCCGATGCCCAAATAGCCTTTGAGAAAATACAACACCCATACATGTTAAAAGACCTGTAGAGATCAGGAATAAAGGGAACATTCTTTAAAATAAGAAAAACCATATACAACAGACCAACTGCTAATACCATATTAAATAGGGAGAAACTAAAACCATTTCCCCTAAACTCAGGAACAAGACAAGGATGCCCACTATCCCTGCTTCTATTCAACATAGGGCTGGAATCCCTTGCCATTGCACTAAGGCAAGAGGAAGACATCAAAGGCTTCCACGTTGGGCAAAGAAAAAATCAAACTATCCCTATTCGCAGATGACATAGACCTAAAAAACCATTTTGGCAAAGTAGCAGGATACAAAATCAACCCACAAAAATCAGCAGCTTTTCTGTATACCAGCAATGTAAAAGCAGAAAAGAAAATTAAGGAAATAATACCATTTACCATAGCTAAAAAAAGAATACATTACCTAGGGATTATCCTAACTAGAGACATGAATGACCTATTGAATAAGAGCTATAAAAATCTAAAAAGGGAAATCAAAGAGGACACAGGAGATGGAAAGACCTCCCATGCTCATGGGTAGGCAGAATCAATATAGCGAAAATGCCCATATTGCCCCAAAGGCTATACAAATTCAATGCAATCCCCATCAAGATCCCAGCTACATTCTTCAATGAAATAGAGAAAACAACCCATAAATTCATATGGAACAGCAAAAGACCTAGAATAGCCAAAGCAATTCTAGGCAAAAGAATACCAGACTTCAAGCTCTATTATAGAGCCATCATAACAAAGACAGCCTGGTATTGCTATGAAAATAGACCTGAAGACCAATGGAACAGAATAGAAGTCCCAGAAATAAAACCATATTTTTACAGTCAGTTGATATTCCACATAGGAGCTAAAGACATTCAATGGGAAAAACATAGCCTCTTCAACAACTGGTGCTGGGAAAACTGGGCAGCCATATGTAGAAAACTCAAATTAGACCCTAGCCTATCACCATGCACCAAGATCAACTCAAAATGGATTAAGGACCTCAACATCAGACCAGAATCCTTGAAACTACTGAAGGTCAGAGTAGAAAAGATGCTAGAACTTAAAGACACAGGAAGGACCTTCCTGAATATAGTCCCAGGGGCACAACAGATAGGGTAGAGTCTCAACAAATGGGACTATGACAAAATAAAAAGTTTTGGCACAGCTAAAGACATAGCCACCAATCTAGAAAGACAGCCAATCATATGGGAAAGGATATTCACCAGCACAACAACAGACAGAGGCCTAATATCCCTCATCTACTGAGTACACAAAAAACTAACCCCCTCCAAACCCAGTAAACCAATTATTAAATGGGAAAAGGAGCTAAAGAGAGACTGCACAGGAGAAGAGATAAAAATGGCAAAGAAACATAAGAGGAAATGTTCAACATCCCTGGCAGTAAAGGAAATGCAAATAAAAACAACCCTGAGATACCATGTCACTCCAGTTAGAATGGCCTATACTCTGAACTCAGCCAACAACAAATGCTGGAGGGCATGCGGGGAAAGAGGAGCCCTTCTCCACTGTTGATGGGAGGGCTATTTAGTACAACCACTTTGAAGAACAGTATGGAGGTTCCTCAAAAAGCTCAACATAGACATACTCTATGACCCAGCCATACCACTCCTAGGCATCTATCGTGAACAACAGGTCTCAGGATATCAAAAAGACATCTGCACATCCATGTTTATCACTGCACAATTCACAATAGCCAAAATATGGAAACAACCCAGATGGCCCACTATACATGGATGGATACAAAAAATGTGGTACCTACACACAATGGAACACTACATAGCAAATAGAAATGATAAGATATTGCTACTCGCAGGGAAATGGTCAGAACTTGAACAAATAATGTTGAGCGAGACAAACCTAGAACACAGAGAACAAAGGGGCATGGTCTCCTTGATATATGACTGTTAGAGTGTGTGTGTGGGGAGGAGGGGGAAGACAGTGGAGACCAGGTCTGCAAAACAAAAAACTTCTTTTCAAATTGTAATTCCACAGGTTTCCATCATCGGCCTTACATAGTGTATCTAAAACCAAACAACTACTACACATAGAAAGGTTTAGAATAGACCTATCAGTGGATCACAAAGGCTCAACAGCTATGTACATATGATCATAAAAGATGAGGATAGGCAAAAACAACTCCAAGAGAAGAACCCAGGAGGATTCTATTGTTGACATTACATTTAAAGTTCTAGGTGAATTTCCTTTGACCTATGCCACGTGGTTACTGTATATGATTTTGGTACACTGGGTATTGTATATATGCCTACCTGATCTAGGGAAGGAAAAGAAAAACGAGGGTGTAAGATATCACAAGAAAGGTATTCACTGCCTCGTTATGTAACTGTACACCTTTTGCACAACACATTGTCAACACAATTTAATTAATAAAATAACTAACTAAATAAAGTAAAAACATGTTGGGGTTCTGGACACCCCCTTTCTCCCCCCACGGGGAGAATGGTAACCACAAACTCTATGAAAGAGCACCCAGCCTGGCCCTCCGCCAGCGGAAGGCCAAAGGCGTGCTCACCTGGGCAAACGCTAAGTAGAGGACGGGTTGCTGAAGCTTCCCCTCCCCCCAGGCCCCCCACATGTTACCGAGGGCGGAGGCGAAAAGGAAGGCATCAGGGACACGCTGCGGTGGTGAAAAGCGTCTCAAAGACTTTAATATGGAAGGGCACTTATATAGAAGTAATGGCGGGAAGGAAAGGGGGCTGGCCAAAGGGTCAGTCATAGGCTAGGGGTCACGTTCATCAAGTGACATCACGAAACTTCCCTTTGTGGGTGGGACAACCCCATCATGGTGGCACGCACGTGTTCACCTCCCAAGGGGTGGAGGTCAAAAGGTGGGAGGGGCTTCTATTGTCCCAAGGCTGGTGGAAGGGCAGTCTTTCCCAGGCCCTAATAATCCCCAACATCTCCCCCTTTTTGTTTTTTTCAATAAGCAGGGGATGCTGTAAACACATGGCATGTGTGGGCATAAGGCAAATGCTGACATAAGATCTGTGGGGCCCCTTCCACAAAACTGGGGTGAGGGGTAGGTAAGGGTCCATCCATCTGGCTATGTCCAGAAGTCAGAATCCTCAGCTGGTTTCTGCCAAGTGCAGGAAGGTGCAGACAGCAGCCCTCTTTTGTTGGTGAGGTAGAAGCTGAAACTCTGGCATTCCCGGCAGTTCACAGTAGCTGATAACTCAAACATAAGTGATTAGTAAAACATTCTTTTATATAAACATTGAAGCCAAGGTGTTAAACCTTTGCATTTACCTTTTTAAACATTTCTATCATAAAACATTGGGGTTGAGTGTCAATACCCTCAGCTCCTATTTTCTTTCCAACGGGACTCCCCAAGTCTAGCAGCAGGGGGAGAGGAAAGGAAGAAGCATGGTGCAAAATTCCTTTGGTTTCTTTGTGTGATGCTGTAGGCAGTATTGCCACAGCAAAACATTGAGCCATGAGATGCTCAAGAAGGAATCTAGAAAGCAAACAAGGAAAGGAAGCTTGGTTGCTTCCTACCGTAGGCAGTCCTACTTTCCATGAGCCATGAGATGCTCAAGAAGGAATCTAGAAAGCAGACAAGGAAAGGAAGCTTGGTTGCCTCCTACCGTAGGCAGTCCTACTTTCCATATTTCATGGGAGAGCAGAAGTCCAACATGGTCCTCCTTTTCCTGGAGAAAACAAGAAAACATTTCTCCAGAGTGGGTGCTCTGGGTTTAATTTTCCAATCTGGAAAAACACATATACTGTACTCCATCCCACACTGATTCGGGATGATTTAAAATTTCTGGATAATTAACATAAGCATAACTAATCCTTAATTAATCCTGGGGAATACCTCCCCCTTTTGTTTTTTAAAATTATGACACCGGCGGCCACCAGGCAGGGAGTATGGATGGAGGTCTCGTCTTCTGTAGCTACTTCCTGCTGTCAAGGGGGCGACGTAAATCAAGGGCCCCTGGTCAGCCTGGCAGTCCGGTGTAGCTGGCAAAAAGTCCCCATCATTACCATGAGTATGGTCACTAGGGCCAGAGAGCGCTATGGTTTTCTCCAGCCCCCCCTGAGTCTTTGGGCATACCCAGAAGTTTCCAAGGCTGGTGCCTCCAGGGTTCAGGCCTGTGTTAGGGTGACGACTGTGAACGGCAAATTCCCCATTGGTGATCTCAGCAAGAGATGTTATTCTGTCAAAAGACACTTGTGAAAAGGTCAGGCAAAGTATCGACAAGTTCTCAGAGCTGGTTGGCATGAATGGCATAGAACACACCCTGGGCATAAGCCAGGAACAGTTCCCTTTTGGAGCATAAACCCAATTGTAAAGTGAACGAGTAAGGAGAAACGACTGAAAGAAGTGGTTAATGATAGAAAACTGGTTTGGCATAGCCAGTCAGAGGCAAAATAAATAAATATATATATACACCTATATACAACTGGCAGAAAAGAAGAAAATGGACAGGAATTATCTCTCTCGATTTCCCGGCTCTGATCCATTTTGAAAGGGTGAAACAAGGCAGCTCCCTTTAGGATAATATGGCACCATTCTCCTCTCACTCCACTCCACCTTTCCGTCTCCTGGACTGGCTAAGTCCCAGGAATTTTAACGTTTGTGGCTGGAATTGCATTTTCCAACCGCGTTTGAACTCGGGGCCTGAGCACTGTCCATGAGCACTTTTGCTCAAGGCTAGTGCTCTACCACTTGAGTCACGGTGCTGCTTCAGCCTTTTGCTCGCTCTCTGTGGTTGAGTTCTCAATCTGGCTCTTTGCTGTTTAACTGGGAGGTGGGATTTTGGAGAAATTTTTCCTTTTGCCCGGGCTGGCTTTGAACTATCCAGGGAGTCATAGTCCTACAAGCCCTTTTTATTCCCAATTGAGCAACAAGGAAAAAACACAACAGAGATAATCCATTTGTAACTCGTTGAGAACTGACCAAAAACTGCTTGTGAAGGTTTGGCTATAACACTTAGAAAACATGAGATTTACATGCCATCAACTTGAATCACGCCATTGAATCCCACTGGCAAGTGAAAGAGAACACAGATAAATGACAACCAAGGGCAAAGGGTTAAAGCATTGTGGAATCCTCAGTCTCGGAATTGGCTGCGTCCCTCATCCCCATTTGGCAAGTTCCATGCCATGCGATGGGGAACTCGAGGCAAGGCTGGTGGCTTCTCTTGCTCACATCTTGCTCTGGGTTGCCTGCAAAATTTCTATATAGATTGGTTAGGGTGTTCAAAATTTTTTCAGCACTTCTGGCTCTGGTATATCGATGCCCTTCTGGTTTAAGCAGGGTGAAAAGACTTTCTTAATCACAAAATTCAAAGACTTTCTTAATCACAAAATTCAAAGACTTTCTTAATCACAAAATTTTACCTGGCTAGCTGTGACCACTAACATAACTATGGTGATTTAACCTGGAGTAACTGTTAGGATGGAACTATTCACATCCTACTCAAGGCTCATAATTCATTCGAGCAGCTTCCAATGGGAGAGAGAGCAAAGAATCATTAGTAGTGAAACAAGGCAGTTTGGGAACAGAATGTGGTGGCATCTTCCTATATCCAGGAGCTGCGGCTAGCACATCTGTCCACCTGTATCCTATAAAGCAGTATATTAATCCTGGGTCAGGAAAGCTGAGGTTAATAGTCACATTTGTATGAAGCAATCTCAATTTCTTGATCTTGAGAGTTTATGAGAACACAGGAGAGAAAATGGGAAGGTAAAATCTTAATTTTTGTTTTGCCATCTTCATTCACAGATGCAATATGTTTCAGTATTGTTTAAACTGTAACATTCTCTACCCACACGTGGTGTACTTTGTACATATCTTTTAAGGTTAAGAAAACTGAGGCAAGCCATGGGTTAGGAGAGATGGGGAGAATGAAGGAAGGGGATGAATTGTACTCAACTGATATGGTGAATACAACTCCTTTGTACAAAGACTTAGAGTTTAAAAAACAAAGAATCACAGTACCTCTATTTAACAAAATAGAACAACATGTAAACTTTCCATGTCCTATTATTAAAATAAATTGTTTTACAAGGCCAAATTTGAAGGCAAGAATGACATTTGGAAGTCCTTGAACCCAACCCCATTATCTAATAGCTACAGACAATAGAGATATCAGCTAGGATGAACCAAATCACCTCCTATTGGAACACTAGTTCATTGAGATCTGTTTCCCAACTCTCCATAGAACTCTGATACAAATGTGCTATAGAGGAAGACACTATGGAGACAGCCCAGCTCAGAAAAAAAACCGGATGTGAATTATGTGGCATTATTAGGGAGAGCAATATAACCAGTACTAGCACAGCTTCTGATCTACCTAGAAGATTTGAGAGAAGACTTATCATTTCAACTTGACATCTGAGTAGGTCATTAAGGATGGGTAGCCATTTGACATGCATACACGAATGGGGAAGATTCCAGGAAGAAGAGACAGAGACAGAAAAGCAGGAAGAGAACAAGTCCGTAGAATGCTATAAGCATTGAGAAAATTAAAAAGAGGATGGAGTCAAGTGGGGCTCCTTCCATAAAGCAGTGGAGAAGAGGTATTTAAGCATAAGATCTACATTTTAGAAGTGTCCCAATGTGCAGGGTGCTGGTGGCTCATGCCTGTCTGTCATCCTAGCTACTCAGGAGACTGAGCTTTGAGGATCGTGGTTTAATGCCACTGAGGACAAGAATGTCTGTTAAAGAGTCTCATCTCCAATTAACTACTAAAACAAAAACCTGGAAGTGCCACTGTGTCTCAAAGTGACAGAGGACTAGCCTTGAAAAGAAAGGAGAAGAGCTGGGAATGTAGCCTACTGGTAGAGTGTTGGCCTTGTATACATGAAGCCCTTGGTTCAATTCCTCAGCACCACATATATAGAAAAAGAAAGAAGTGGAGCAGTGGATTAAGTGCTAGTGTGCTAGCCTTGAACAAAAACTAAAGCCAGGGACACTACTCGGGACCTGAGTCCAGGACTGGCAAAGAAGGAAGGAAGGAAGGTAGGAAGGAAGGAAGGAAGGAAGGAAGGAAGGAAGGAAGGAAGGAAGGAAGGAAGGAAGGAAGGAAAGAAAGAGAAAAAAAGAGAGGATAAGAGAGACAGAGAGAGGAAGAAAGTGAGTGAACTCAGGGACAGCACCTGCATTCATGCCCCACAAAAAATAACAACAAAGAATCCACAACATGCTATGTAAGGAATTAAAACCATAGTCCTCTACTATGAGAATTGTACTCAAGTCAACGTCCTTTCTGGTGGCCACCCCAGATCGAAAATGGGCCACTCAGAAGAGTAGAGAGTCACCCACTTTCCTTTCTTGATCTCTACACTATTATTGTGAGTAACTTCCTTCCAGTGGGATAAAGTCAAGTCCAGGGCAGTGGAAGGGACGTTGCTCATGGCTATTAGTCTCGTCAGTTGTTCAGTCCACAAAGTAACAAGAGGTAAAACAATTTCAATAAAACAGAAAAAACAATACACACAGGCCTGATATTTAAAAGACTTACAAACTGGAGATCTCCCAAGTTGATCAGCTGGCTCCTGTGAAGGAACAGAAGGAGCAGACCCAAGATCAAGTTGGGCAGGTTGAGACTCGGTTAGGAGACTCTCCCGGTCAGTTCTGGCCAAAAACCGAACTGACTTGCACACTACTCGTATCAAGGCAGGGTTCTAGGGGTCCTCCTTCGAGGGTGGAAGATCTGTGATGACTCCCAGTTCCTCCAGGATTGCTGTGCAAAGGCATCTGCTTTGATAACCCCTTCAAGAAATATGAGTTGGAATGGCCGTTCTCAAGAAGAAAAGTGAAAGCAAAGCAGACGAACAGACAAATGACAGGACAAGACAAATCAACAGTGCTGTATTCTTACCTTCAGGTCTGGGGTCTCAGTGGTCTCTGGGGGTAATCTAGACGAAATGCGAACTGTTATGCCCAAGTCGCGAGAAGACCACCAAGAAGACCACTGCAGCCCACCTGAGTAAAGCCTTGCTTTTGCATCTCAGAACGTCTGGCTCTCGGTGGTTTTCTTGATGGTCTTCTTGCGACTTGGACATAACAAAGGTACACGTGTACACAGTGGCTCCCTTCATGAAACTTATGTTTTACCAAAGCCCTTTTTCATCACCATACAAAAGGGCATTTAAAGCCTGCCAACCAAACAGCCAAACCAACAGGAGAGCAAGTAAAAATCAACCTCCACCCACCATCAAGGCCTTCGGAATCAAGTGCTGCATATTGTGTATAGTGTAATGATCCACAGTGGAGATATCCATGTGTCCCTAGGCCCTGAGAAAGGACCGCCCCCCGCCCACCCCCCCGTGAGCTCTTCTCAGGGACCATAATCCTGTCGTTCCTTTCAACCCTGACACTGAACCGGATTTGAACTGACAGCTGTCTGTCACATGGTTGTCATCTCCAACCACATTTCCTCAGACCTTTCACAGGGTTAAGTTCGACGTGACCAACCCTATTGTAACAAAAAGATCAGTGTGTCCAGGCCCACAGCAAGACAGGGATGTGGGATGCCCATTGTAACATTTGACCACCCATGAGAAAGACCATGAATGTGGCCCCACAGAGGCACCCGAGGGAAGAGAAGCTGACCAGAGACCAGATCTGCCTCTGCTCGCAAACAAGTGGTCTTTATGCCAAAAGTTATTTTTCAAAAAAGTCATGATGATACTGTCTCCTGTATTCTATTTTAAAAAATTCCAAGAATTGGACATTTTCATTCAATCCCAGGCAAAATTTCAAATATCAAGCTGCTGTGCAGAAAGTTGATTTAAAAGGCCAGTCATGCAGAAGGGTTGTACAGTAACAATGGGCCTAGTCGATGCCCGACCATCAATCTCCTAACAAAATGCCAAAGGTCTTTCTACAGAGCCTTGAGCCAAGTAGTCATGTGACTGTTTTCTTTCCCTTCACTCCACCTTTCCTTCAACACACAGGGAAAAATACAGATCCATCAGTTTTTCTTCCATATACCCTGCTTCTCCACACACCTGCTAACATTGCACTGTCATTACAAGATCTCCCAGATGATCAACTCTGTTGTTGGTTTTTTTTTTTTTTTTTTGACCAGTCCTGGGCCTTGGACTCAGGGCCTGAGCACTGTCCCTGGCTTACTTTTGCTCAGGGCTAGCACCCTGCCACTTGAGCCACAGCGCCACTTCTGGTCGTTTTCTGTATATGTGGTGCTGGGGAATCGAACCCAGGTCCTCATGTATACGAGCTCTCTTGCCACTAGGCCATATCCCCAGTCCCCCAGATGATCAACTCTCAACAAAAGACTTTGCGTGTGCCTAGCACAGGCTTGACACATAATTGGTACTTAAGATTGTACTTATCATTTGAGTCATTTTTGAGGGATGGGGGCACTTCTTTCACAAGTGGGTTTTATTAAACGTGCTGAGCAAGAAACATCACATTTTAAAAATTCAGCAGGATGTCAAAAGACTAGAATAAGCTTAGGAAGGGAACATTCTGGACTTTAGAAGTTGTTTCAGGATGGAAGTTAGTAAAGGGTGTTCTAGGCAAGAAGTGAACTCTACTGCTAACTGCTGAATTCTATCAAGGATGATGAGGCCAGCACATAAAAGAAAGTTATTTGAAGCAATCATGTGTGTGGTGGAGGACTTCTTATTTTCAATAGAGATTTATTCCCTACTCACTTCCACTCTTGGGCAAAGTTTGTTGGGTAGTAGAAATGACCTACCATACATTAGCAAACATTGTCATTATTTCCTCAATATGGCTACCCACTCAGAATTCTCCTTTATCAGGCAGATTTTCTATTTTCTTGGCTTACCATACTCTGGAATGGTTCTGCTTTGCCAATATTTCCTATAAATCTCAACAAAAATGCCATGTGGGTGATTCAAACCTTACATTGCACAATAGAACTAACAACTTCCCTGCTCCTGGAATGACACTTGGAATGCAACACTTCCCATGGTCTTCTTCTTCGCACCTTTCCATTCATCCTTCAGAAAAGGATGGCTGGCGATGTCACAAGGATGGGAACATCTGTATTCTCAAGGACCACTACATTCAATCAGACAGTAACTCAAATATAATTTCATAAATCATCTCCCATTCATAGTAATTTAGAGCTTTTCTTTTGAGTCTAAAGTTAGAAACAGTCGTTGCAAGATAATCAGCCTGATTGAAAGACAGAAGGCAGGAAAAGGGGCAAAAGAGAGCTGGGAAAGGAGCAATCTTAACCAACTTAGTCACTTTTGAAAATTTTTAATTGGCTCTTCCAAAAGATTTAGCAGCCAATATGTATTTGGCCTACATGTAAATATTAGAACACTGTACCAGGAGAACTTACATTTCATATGTCTCCAATGACAAATAAAAAGGCTTGAAATTGTTAACACATAGGTCACAAGAAAGTTTCAGCTGGGCATTAGTGGTTCACACCAGTACATTTAGCTATTCATGAGCTTGAGATCTGATGATCACAGATCAAAAGGTAGTCTGAGCAGGAAAGTCTGTGGGACTCTTATCTCCAATTAACCACCAGAAAACCAGAAGTGGCACTGTGGCTCAAAGTGATAGAGTACTGGACTTGAACAAACGAGCTCAGAGAGAATCGAAGCCCTTAGTTCAAGTCCTATTACTGACCAAAAAAAAAGGACAAAAGAAAATTTCACTCAGTAGTAAACACCTTGGGAAACTTTCAGAAAACCCAGATCAGACAAAATTTCTAGATATCAGCTTTTGATTTCACAGTCCAGCCCATGAATTTTCTGGCCCAGTTATTATTATTATATTATTATTGTTACAGTATGACTCGCATGTGAATGTATTTCTCATCTTTGACCATTGAAATATGTGCTATTATTTCAATGAGCTTAAGCTGAATCAACATACAAGTTCAGGCCACACTTCTACAGCATAGTAATAGTTCTTGATCTATATAATTTTAAAGCCCTATAATCTATGAGTCCTAGCGCATGCACCTATGTGGCTTTAGAAATGTTCAGTGAGTGGATCCTCTCTAGCATTCACATTTCCTAGATGTTGAAATGGAATATTAAAATAAGAAAGTTTTGGCAGCCTCCAAGAAAAAAGGTTGAGTGCCTCAAGCTATTGATTTTTACTGAAATGAGCCCTTTAATTCCTATGGGAATGGTTTTATAGGTTTTTCTTTTGATGGTTCTATTGAAAGATCGATATAACAGCTCCTGTGGTATTTCTGAAGAACCAAATACACTATTAAATATATGGAAGATGCATTTCTTTTATTTTATAGTTTTATAACCTTTATTTAAATTTTTTTGTTAGTGTCTACTAATTGTGTCAACGGGATACATTGGGATACTTCCATGTATAACATTCATTACTGAAATTTGTCCTCCATTACTCTTTCATATCTGTTTCTCAATTTTATTTTTATTTTCTTTTTGAACAAAGTGACCTCTTCCTTCATTTACTCCCCCATTCCCTCCCCCCTGCCTCAAACCATCCCCAAGTTATACAGATTAATTTTCAACACAGTATCTGATGAGTATCCCTGGTACATTTGTTCACATTTTGTTCCACCATTTCTGTACTTACCTTTACTCTCCCAACACAGATAAACTTACATACAAGGCAAAAAGCACAGAAATCACCAAAAACAATATAAGGGGAAAAATCATAAAAACTCAAATAAAAAAATCTCCTTTCCATTTCTTGAAGTTCACTTCAATAAACATCCTTTTGTATTATCATGTGCACATAGCTATTGACCTATTGTGATCCTCTCCTAAGAATATCCTTCTTTGGTCTCACTGTTTGAATGGCTAGAGTCCTGTATAATATATCATGTATAAGTGGTATGATTTGTCTTTTACCATCCACTGTGTTTCCCTGTAGATTCCTAGGCCCATTCTAATGACTGTAAAGGAAGGAGACCATGCAACATATGTTTCATTTGGTCTCGCTCACTTTGATTAATTTTTGTCTTTTTTTTTTATTACTGTCAAGGTGAAGTACATATAGGGTACAGTTACATACATTAGATAGTGAATACATATCTTGTCCAACTTGTTACCCCTTGCTCATTTATTTCCTACCTTCCCTCCTTTCCAATTACCCCACCTCAATTTGTACAGTTAATTTCCAACATATTTTCTTGTAAATATTGCTGTTGCATTGGTTCGCATTTTATCCTTTATCTCACCATTTTGATGCTCCTCTTCCGTTCCCTAATTCAGAAAGACACATATAAAATTGCCATGGTACCAGAATCAGCAGTGACAACAGGGGCTAAGTCATAGTGAAAATGAACAGAAGAAAAAAGAAAAAAAATCACACAGTAGGGTGAAACTAACAACATAATGATAAACCAAGTATTTCCATATTTTGGAACCATTTCTCCTAGCATCATCTTATATAATCATCTGTATATAGCTATTGAGCTATTGTGATCATCTGCTAGGACTATCCAAGACATATACTAATTCATACCAATAAGGGAGAACATAGCGTTTTTGTTTCTTTGGGTCTGGCTCTCTTCCCTTAGAAAAAATTAGGAAAAAAGTCACACGAAGTACTTCCATTTCCTTATGATTAGAGCAATATCATTCTTTCTGCTGAAAGCATAGAATTCCATTGTATATATATGCCACATTTTATTGATCCATTAATTTAATCGAGGGGCATCTGGGTGATCCCATATCTTGGATATGCTAAACAATGCTGCAATGAACATGCAGTGCTGGTAGCCTTAGTGTGGTTTGTGGTTAATTGGATAAATGCCCAGGACTGGAATTGCTGGGTCATAGGAAATTTCTATGTTTAGTGTCTTGAGGAACCTTTATACTGATTTCAAGAATAGTTGAACAAATTTACATTCCCACTAACTGTAGGAGAGTTCCCTTTGGCCATATCCCCCCACCCTCCAGCATCTATTATTGTCACTTTTCTTTTTTTCCCTTATTGACTGTCAAAGTGATGAAAAGAGTGATTACAGTTTCATACGTTAGGCCTTGAGTACATGTCTTGTACTTTTTGTTACCTCCATCAGTGCACCCTCCCCATCCTCCTCCTCCTGCCCCCTTGTACTGTTATCTCCATCATTCCCCATCCCCCTTCCCTTTCCATCCTCATGCTGTTTATTATCTCCATTTCCCCCCTCCCCCACCCTCTTTTACTGTTTTTTACCTCCATCTTTCCTCCTCCCCTCCATCTCCACTCCCCCTACCCTTTTGTACTGTTTGTTACCTCCATAATACCCCCTCCGCCTCCCTCCCCAGTCCCCCCCTTGTACTGTTTGTTACCTCCATCATTCCCGCAAACCCGCCACCTCTCCCCTTGTACAGTTTTTTACCTCCATAGTTCCATAGCTCCCATCCCCTTTGTACTGTTTGTTACCTCCATTGCTCCCCTCCCCCCTCCCTCCCCCCTCCCCTCTGTGGGCTCTCTCTCTTGACTTCCCCTAGCTGGGGGGGGAAGGGGCTTGTCTGCCTGTTCCTGGGTGGCCCTTTACCGCTCTTACGTGGGAGCGATGGCCACAGATAGCCTCGTCTCTCTCTCGAATTCCCCTTGCTTGGGGGGGAATGGGCTTGTCCGCCCCTTCCTGGGTGGTCCATTATCACTCACGAGGGAGTGATGGCCATGGGTAGCCTCGGTGGCGTGTGGTCGCAGGGTGCCCAAAAGCCGCCAAGAATGTCAAAGGCGTGTGGGTCCCTGGAGAAAACCTCTAGAGCTTCTGTTTATTCAAATGAGAAACCTCCCAGATATATTCCAAAGGCAGGCACGAGAGAGGGGCCCATGATTGGTCCCAAGGAGCTGTCCCTCAAATGATGTCAGACTTCCTTCTCTTCCGGTTAAAGACAGGAAGGAGAGGGACAGGCTGAGGTCAGCTGTGGCCCCTTAAAGGTACAGCTGACCCCACATCATCCCCCCTTTTACTGTTAGTTACCTCCATCATTCCCCTCACCCTACCTCCTCTCCCCTTGTACAGTTTTTTCCTCCATAGTTCCTCAGCTCCCCTCCCCATTGTACTGTTTGTTACCTCCATCCCTCCACCTCCCTCCTCCCTCTCCCCTCCCATCCCCCTTGTACTGTTTGTTACCTCCATCATTCCCCTCCTTTTCCCGCTCCCGATTGTACTGGTACCTCCATCATTCCCATCCCCATTCCTCTCCCATCCCCCTCTCCTCCACACTTGTACAGTTTGTTACCTCTATCATTTCCCCTTTCCCTCCCCCTCCACCTTGTACTGTTTTGTACTTCGATCTTTCTCCCTTGCCCTCCCCCCTCCCCTTCCCCTTTGTACTGGTTGTTACCTACATCATTCCCCCCTCCCCCTCCCCTTGTACTGTTTGTTACCTCCATCATTCAGCATACCCTCCCCCTCCCCCTCCCATACCCCCTTGCACTGTTACCTCCCTCATTCCCTTTCCCTGTCTCCCCCTCTTCCCCCGTCCCCTGTAAAAAGATGATATTTATCATTGGGAAGGTTAAAATGTATACTGTCAAATTTATGTAGGTACTAAATTTCAATCAAGGAAAAATATATATACATATCTTTGTAATTAGAAGCATTGGGGTAGGGACGGGGAGCCTGTGCTTGAACTCAACATGAGCACTGTCCTAAGCTTTGACGTCCTTCAGGCCAATGCTCTACCACTTGAGCTCAGCTCTGTTTTCCTTTTTTGATATTTATTTTAAAGCAGGAGAGAAAAGTTTATTACAAAACAGCTGGCCTGTGGTGGTGTTGATTCATTGCCAAAGAGAAGGGAGAGAAGGGAGAGACTGGGTGACCCTCAGCCAGCCCTGCCTAATCTAGGGCAGGGGATTGGGCCAGGTTGATTGGGCCAGGATGTGACCTCAGGGAAGGGGAAGGTACCTGCCTCCAGGCCTGCTGGTTACCCAGTAACTGGGTGGACACTTAATAAGGTGGGGGCATCTAATTGGAGCCCTCCAGGAGGGACCTGACATTCCAGCCTTTTAATAGGTATGGAAAAGGATGATGACTCTCTGGCTGCTTCCTGCTCGTAAAGGGCGTCGACATTAGGGATAAAAGGCAGAAATGTGGCCCCTCCTGGAGAAGGCTAGCAGTAGGCTCCCTTGGTGTTAGATGGCAGTCCTTGAATGAAGCCTGGAAGTCTCTTGAGGCAGGGGCTGGATTTGTCCAGCCTCTGTTTCCCACATTGAGTGTTTTTTTATGTTGTTGGGTTTGTTTTTGTTTTGTCAGTCCTGGGACTTGGGACTCAGAGCCTGAGCACTGTCCCTGGCTTATTTTGGTCAAGGCTAGCAATCTGAAACTTGAGCCACAGCACCACTTCTGTCTTTCTCTGTTTCTGTGGTGCTGAGGAATTGAACCCAGGGCTTCATGCTTGCTAGGCAAGCACGCTTCACGTTAGATTCACTTTACTAACCCTGGACAATGTCAACTAAATTCCTGCAAAGTTGTAAATTATATCCCCTCCCTATTTCCATGGTAGAAAACATCAGTCCTTTGAACTAATTGCTCTTAACCATATTAGTTAAGAGGAAAATATTTTTCTGATGAACTTACATGTACATATATTCTGCTCCAAAGGAATACATTTTAATTTTCTAAACCTCTTGGGTTTCCTAAATGGTACACTGCTGTTGTGAAATGTGACTCACCATTCACAAATTTTCACTAATAAACGTGCTTACATCTGTTTGATTTCATGCACATGTAATTTATTGAACCTTGAAACCCTTCTTCCTTGTATCATTTGCTAACATGAAAAGGGAGCATTCTCTGGAGGACCATAGTTAAAAGTATGGCTATTCAGGAAAGATGCTTGATGCAAGCATCGTGGCTAAGAAGACACTTCTAAAGGCCCTCATAAACAGATTGAGAGCAACAAAAGCAGAAGATGAAGGGGCCTCTGAGTTCTTCCCTCCAGTCTCATTTCTAGCACACTATCATCACAGAGTCAAAAGGACCTAAGATTTGGCATGAACGAGGCAGTTTTAACCAAATTTCCTAGTCCTATGAAGCCCAGAGTTGGAAATCATGGAAATGATCATGATTGCAATCAATCCTGACAAAGCCAAAGTTTGATTTTCTACAAATTGGATGGACATTTGGTGGGAAAAACAATGTGACAAGTTGCCTGGCACCAGTGGCTCATGCCAATAATCCTAGCTACTCAGGAGGTTGAGATCTGAGGATCACATTTGGAAGCCAGCCCAGGTAGAGGAGTCTATGAGACTCTTTTCTCCAATTAAATGATAGAAAAAGCTTCAGTGTGCTCCTTCCCTTTAAAACTTGTACAATGACGAGTAGAGAAGGCAGGAATTAGTGGCATATATGAAAATAATCAGAAGTTTAAATCAGCATGGACCTCTATGTCTGTGGACAGAAGTACAAGTAAAGAAAGAATATGACTGCAACTGGAGGTTCCTTAGTATGCAGTATGATATACAGAACTGAAGTTTTCTTCTCTGACCAAACTGTAGCTTTATTCAGATCTGGTATTGCAAGCAAGCACTCTAAGGAAAAACAAACTCCAACTGCCTAATAATCCAAGGGCATTAATCCTAAAAATAAAAACATTTATTCTGAAAGTAGTGGGAAATACAATCTGCGATTTCAAACATCTGAAGAACTGTCATAAAAAGAGGTATTTCTACTTTTTAATGACAATGGATGGCGATGATATCCAGAATCAAATGATGGATACTACATGAAAACAAATGTTTAACCTAACAAAAAGATGAACTTCTCCAACAAATGTGTCCAAAGACTCAAGACTATATATTTCAATAAACCCTACACTGCATGGCTATTTAAGCAAAATCTCATTGGAGGAATTCAAGAATGCAATGTGAAAAAACTGTAGCTGGCCTCTGATTACACACACAACACTGAGAATGTTCGAGGTCAGCACAGGTGGCACAATAGGCGGGCTCAGACTGGAAGGAATGCTATGTGTCCATGTTAGCAGGGTGCCAGGGGGCCTTGAAAGCCATTGTTAAACACCATAGCTCAGTAGTTAAGTACATATGATCACATAAGATGATGTGAAGTGAAACAAACTCTAAGATACGGAAACAATTGGTTTATCATTGTTGTTATTTTTAACGTGCTAAATGAAATCATTCCTTTTTCCTTTTGATTATCTTCCCTATGGTTTAGTCCCTCTTGTCACCTTTTTTGATTTTGATACCCTCGGTAATATATATATATTTGTCTGAATTAGGGAAGGGAAGGGGAACTTCAAAATGTTGAGACAAATGGTAAAACGTGAACCAATGCAACAGTAATAACTACAATATATGTTGTAAACTAACTGTAAAATTGGAGGGAGGGGGAAATACAGGAGGAGGAAAGGTGGGAGAAAAATGAGGGATGAGATAGCAAGTTTGACAAGAAATGTACTCATTACCTTAGGTATGTAAATGTAACCCTACTGTACATCAACTTGACAATCAACATAAAATAAAGAAACATGCCCTGAGCTCAAGAATTAATACTCATATGTAGATGGATACTTTCTCTCTCTCACACACACACACACACACACACACACACACACACACACACAGAGTCATATTTATTTTTAAATACCCAATAGATAGCTTGAGGCCATGTGGAATAGAAGCAGGAACCCAGGTGATCTCAGCAAACAGTAAACCCGACACAGCAGCCTCTGTGAACTGTCCAAGCAGGACATTGAAAGCATCTGGAAACATGTTTGGTTGTAGAATTACGGATGCAACCAGCTCCTAGGTCAAAGCACAGGATGTTGTTACACATCCAACAGGACACATGGACAGCCACCTAAAGGGAGGAATTAGCCAGAGTCTTGACACCACTGTTTCTTTTAGACCCACCTGAGTGGGTCTCTGATTTTTGTAGCCCCAGGAGAGCTTAGCCAACACCCAAAGTATTTACTAGTAAACATGGCTGCAGTAACTGAACCCATCTTTATGAGCGCGGGTGATGGTCCTTAAAAATAATGGCCAGGAAAAGCTCACCTGCAGAAGGGATAAATTCTCACAGTTGATCTAACAACTGACAGGGGTCATTTAGCTTCAGGAAAACCACCTAATTGGTGTGTCAACAGCTTTCTACAAGGTATCATAATTCTCAGCAGAGAATTTACCAAATTACATAAGAAATAGAAAGAAAGACAAATATTAATTTCTCAAACAAAATGGGGGGCTGCTACTATAGAAGCTGCAAAGACTAAACCAACGGGGAATTATGAACTCAAATACCCATCATAATATAGGGTTAAATCCATTAATATTGGGCACCACTGATTATAGACTACATTTTTTATACACTTTTAGTTATTTTGAAGACTTTAATTAGTTTGATACCCAGTTAGTTCTTCCCAAGACCTTAACAGCCCATTTCTAGCTCTAAATAATAAGGCAGGCTTAGTCACAATGAACATTTCACTAGGTCTCTGGGATTTTGGTGCCAGTTCTGGTCTGGCCAATGATCCTGTTCTTTTGTGCTTAAGGCTAGCACTCTCACAAAGCTCCACTTTCTGCTGTATTGTTTTGTTTTCTTTTGGTGGTCAATTGGAGACAAGTATCTCAGTGACTTTCCTGCCCAGGCTAGCTTCCAATTGCAATCCTCACTTTTGAGTCTTCCAAATAGCTAGGCATGAACCACCAGCACATAGCAATTTAAAAATATTTTCCCTGAGCAGAGTAGCAGCAGAGCCCTAGTTAAACTCTCTCCAGCACTCCAGTTTTACCACTCCAGAAACTTTTACAACTAGAAAGACAGCCCAAGTAAGTTATAACAGTACAGGGATTCTGTCCAGGAAGGAAAAATTGAATTTGCTGGCCTGAAAACACAGATTTGAGTTCTGGTCCGCATCCCTCTGCCAAGCCAGTGCCGGCGCTGGCACAGCGTCTCACAGTTCGTGGACCTAAACCACCCAGAAGTGACCAAGGTGAAATCCTCCAGATGATGGCAGACAGAAGTGGATCGCAGGCTGAGCATGGACAGGCTGAAATTGCAGACAAAGCATGAGTACCCCACAAAAGATATGCTCACTCGTGCCCACAGAGAAGCATCGGTAGCCTTTCCCCCACTGCCAGTGCAGAGCACCATCTCTGACACTGGCATAGGGTCAGACCAGACTGGAAATAAACCCGGCTTGGGGAAAGCGAGGACAAAGGGGCCACCTTTGAAAAGAGCAAGAGGGACAGACCAATGAGGGCCAGCTCCACCCAGAAGAGCCACCCCTGCCCAGGTGGGAAGCTCATCCAGGCCACAGTTCACAACTCAGGTGAACTCAGCCAGAGGTGCCCGCCCTTCCCGCCAGAATTTCTAAATTAAAACGGAAAGTGGGGAGCAGGTACTAGCAGCAAGGAACAACCAGATGGGAGAACAAACAGTTCCCAAGACAGATAAATGGCCACATCACAGAGGAAGCCTAATTCCCAGCCCAAAATGGAGCTGAATTCCATAGCCAGCTATGCTCAGGAGGCCATCCTGCCCATGAGGGAGGAACCACCCCTAGGCAAGCAACTCTCAGACAGGTAAACCAGGACAGAGCCAACCGCCCTGCTGAGTCCACAGCCTCTCCAAAGCCAGGTGATAAAGACACCAGTCTCACAGCAGATGGGAGGAGCCAGGGCTCCCAAGACTGTTCACTTCCCCCATTTACAGAGGACATCCAAGTCCTATGTGAAAGCTGTGCGAACCACAGAGCCTCAGGATTTCACTAACAGAGGAGGAGGGTCAGAGCTGATCCACCCGCTGCAAACTGAAAGCAGGTCAAACCACACAAGCACCAAAATAGACTACAGAAAATTGCAAGGAAACCAGAGACTGGAGAAAGCCCACCGAAACAAGGAAGACTCCATTTTTTAAAGATTTATTTTTATTTTTTATTTAACAGATGTTGTTGGTTTTTTGTTTTCCAATGTATAGACAAATGGTAAAACGTGAACCAATGAAACAGTATTAACTACAAGATATGTTGTAAAATAACTGGAAAATTGGGGGGAGGATATGGGAAGAGGGAAGCTGGAAGAAAAATGAGGGACAAGGTAGCAAGTTTGACAAGAAATGTAGTCATTACCTTAGGTATGTAAATGTAACCCTTCTGTACACCACCTGTACAATAAACTTAAAATAAAGAAAGATGCCCTGAGCTCAAGTACTAGTGCACATATGTATATGAATACTCTCTCTCTCTCTTTCATACACAAATACACACAAACACAGAGTCATATTTATTTTTAAATACCTAATAGATAGCTTCAGGTTGTGTGGAATAGAAGCAGGAACAGAGGTGATCTCCTCAAAAACAGTAAACCCGACAAGTTGCATCTTTGAACTGTCTAGCGGGACCTTCCTTCTCATCAACCCAGGGTTCACTTCCACAGCAAGATACTCTGCCTCCATGAGTATACATGATATACCTCCGTGTGCGCTGTCAAATCCACCCCGCCCACTATGCATCATTGGACATCTCTGCAGAAAGACGTATGGATTGTGCATACTTGCGACTCCATTGTGTTCATGATCACACACACATACTGCGTAGGAACACTAACAGGTGGATCTTGCGCCCAACTCTGCCATATGGCATCAGAAGCATTCACAAGGTGGAGGGAAGAGTATTTTTCTTCCCCTGTTGCAACCACCACAGCAATAGAAGCCGAGAATTCTCCACCCCAGGAAGACCATACTGAATGCCTCCAACTATAGGGAGACCCAGAACCTGATTGTCCTAACCAACCGCTGCTTCCTTTACTCCTAAACAATCTCCATCTAAGGAGGACCCCCAAGCCCTTCCTGAAAGCTGTGCGAACCACAGAGCCCCAGGATTTCCCTAACAGGCGAGGAGGGTCAGAGCAGATCCACCCCCTGAAAACTGAAAGCAAGTCAAACCAGCCAAGCAGCAAAATAGACTACAGACCATTGCAAGGAAACCAGAGACTGGAGAAAACCCACCCAAACAAGGAACACTCCATTTTTTAAAAACATTTTTTTTTTTTTTTTTTTTTTTTTTTTTTTTTTTGCCAGTCCTGGGCCTTGGACTCAGGGCCTGAGCACTGTCCCTGGCTTCTTCCAGCTCAAGGCTAGCACTCTGCCACTTGAGCCACAGCGCCGCTTCTGGCCGTTTTCTGTATATGTGGTGCTGGGGAATCGAACCTAGGGCCTCGTGTATCCGAGGCAGGCACTCTTGCCACTAGGCTATATCCCCAGCCCTTAAAAACATTTTTTAAACTTTTTTTTTTCTATTTTTCATTTCTGAGACGTCGTTGGTATTTTGTTTTCTATTTTTTTTTGTTTTATCGGCTTTTTTTATTTCCTTTTTCGGGGGTTGGGTTGTTAATTGTTTTGTGTTTTGTGCATTTGTCTTCCAGTATTTTTCTTTGTTTCTCTTTTCACATTCTCTTACTTTTAAATTACTTTCCTATGACTAACAGCTTCACTCTTTTCTGCTAACTCTCCATTATTCATCATATTAATCTTGTTCTTTTTACCGATTCTATTCTTCTTCACATTTCCACGTCACTGAAATGAAACCAAAATCACCACCACCACCACCGCCACCATCACCACCACCCCCACATACATTTTACTCTATTCCGTTCACTACCTCTCACTTATCCTCCAGATTTACCTTCAGGACCTCCAGACTCCACTGATCCCAGGTTATTGGATAGAGGATATCCCTGTTCAATCCAAGTGAATCAAAGTGGTTTATAGAGAAATCCAGCTCATAGTATTTTAACAGTAATGATTAACTATTGAATACAGGATTGGTTGTTATTTGGAAATTGTATTTTTTAGGAACACCAAATCTAATTTTATATAGTTATACCAAGTATCTGTATATAATTGTGAACTTCTAAGATTTACACAAGAGTGCTTGGTAAGGTCTGCTTTGGGTCTTAAACGGTGCTCACAGGTGCTCTTAGATAGGCATCCCCAATCCAAATGGGCAGAAGAAACACAAGATGGCAAACAATGCAGTCATATCTCCCACTCAAAACAAGCAGGAAGCAGAGCAGTCAATCAAAGACATAGAAGAGAACCCTCAAAATGCTCTACAAAGTCTACTGATAAACATGTTAAATGAAAAGTTTGAATCCATCCATACATCAATCCATCCATAAAGTAATAGATGATTTCATGGCCTCAACAAAGAGAAAGATAAATGAACTTCAAGAGTGATATGAAAAGATAACTACCCAGCTAAAAGATTTGAGAGACAGCCCTCAAAACCAAATTAATAATGTAAAGATGTCCATGCAGGACCTAAGAGATACTTCTAGCAAGGACATGGAAATCATCAGGAAAGACCAGTCTGAAGGAAAAGAGATTCAAAATCAAGTAACTGGCCTACAGTCTCAAGTAGGTGAAGCAGAGGATCAAATCTCAGGAGCTGAAGATTCCCTAGAATCTATGGAGAAATGTCACACAAAAATACAAAACAAATCCAATCGATAAAACAGATCACTCCAGGAGCTCCAAGACACTAGCAGGAAGCACTATTTGAGGCGAATAGGAATTGAGAAAAACCAGGAGAAAGAAGTTAATGGAATATGCAACCTATTTAACAGAACACTAGCCAAGAACTTTTCAACTATCCAGTAAGGTAGGCCGATACAGATACAAGAAGCATTTAGAACCCCAAAGCGACCAGATCAGAATAGGACATCCCACTGACACATTGTGATCATAACAGGATCAGTAGAGTCCAAGGAAAGAATCCTTAAAGATGTTACGGAGAAGAAAGTAATCACAAATAAAGGAAAAGCAAGCAGAATTACCCCAGACTTCTCAGCAGAGACCATGAAAAGCAAGGAGATCCTGGAATGAGGTATGCCAAACCCTAAATAATAATAAATATCAACCAAGAATGCTGTACCCAGCTAAACTCTCATTCATAGCTGAAGGTCAAATAAAAGTCTTCCACAGGAAGGAAAAACTGAAACAATGTATCTCCACCAAACCAGCTTTACAGAGAATCCTCAAAGATGTACTATACAGGGAAAATAATCAAGATCCCAATACAGACAGAGAAATGAACCCTAAATAGAAAACCAGAATATTAGATCAAGAATTGGGAAGACACAGCTTTTAACAAGATAGCTACAATGAAAGGACAAACAATCATCTCTCAAAACCAACTCTCAACATTAATGGACTTAATTCTTCATTCAAACGACATAGGCTCATTACTTGGATCAAAAATCAAGATCCGTCTTTCTGCTGCCTCCAAGAGACACATCTATCTAGCAAAAGCAAACTTCTTCTAAAGGTAAAGGGTGGAATAAAATCTACCAATAAATGGCCCCCAAATGCAGGCTGGAGTGGAATTCTAGCATCAGATAAAATCAACTTCAAATTAAAAATGTTAAGAAAGGACAAAGAAGGTTACTACATACTAATAAAGCGATGTCTCCTACAGGAGGATATAACCATCTTAAATATCCACACACCAAATACAGAAGAACCCAACTTCATCAAACAAACACTACTGACTCTAAAATCACTCATAGTCCCAAACACATTGATTGTTGGAGACTTTAACACTCCACTGTCACCTCTGGACAGACCAACAGGCCAAAAACTGACCAAAGAATCCACAGAACTAATCAACTGCATAGACCAACTAGACTTAACCAACATCTACAGAATATTCCATCAAGCAATACCAGAATACACATTCTTTTCAGCAGCCCATGAAACATTCTCCAAAATATATCACATCTTAGGGCACAGAGAAAATCTGTACAAATTCAGAAGTATCAAAATCATTCCCTGCCTTCCCTCAGACCACAATAGATTAAAATTAAAGCTCAATTCAAACAGCCACCACACAAAATGATACAATCCATGGAGACTAAGCAACATAATGCTGAACCATCAGTGGGTCATTGAAGAAATTAGACCAGTAATTCAATATTTATGGCATTCAAGCAAGGTGAGTGCACAAAGTACCACCTCCGTTGGGACACAGCAAAGGCAGTACTCAGACGAAAATTTATATCTGAGTGCCTACACCAACAATCTGGATAAACAGCAACTCAACAACTTACGGAATCACCTTAATCTTCTCAAAAGAGAACAAGAAGCCATACCCCAAGTCAATAGATGGAAGCAAATAATTAAAATAGAATCAGAATTAAATATACTAGAGAGAGAGAAAAAAAAAACATCGCAACAATCAACAAAACAAAGACTTGGTTCTTTGAGAATATTAACAAGATAGTCAAATTCCTAGCAAACCTGACCAAAAAACGATGGCAACACACGCACATAAACAAGATCTGAGATAAAACAGGTAACATCACCACAGAAACAATCAAAATTCTGAACACAATAAGGGACTATTTTGCAAACCTTTGTGCCAACAAATTCGAGAACCTGGAAGGAATGGATGATTTTATAGAAAAAATTGATACCCCCAAACTCAACCATGAAGATTTAAACCTTCTAAACAGACTCATACCCAGCCTTGAAATAGAAACAGCAATAAGTGATTTCCCATCAGAGAAAAGCCCATGTCCAGATGGATTCACAGCAGAATTCTACAAGGCTTTCAAAACAGAAGTCACACCAATATTTTTCAAAATCTTCAAGGAAATTGAAAGAGAACGTTCACTACCAGACTTATTCTATGAAGCCAGTATAGCCCTCATCCCAAAACCAGGCAGGGACTCATCAACAAAACAGAACTATAGAATGATTTCCCTGATGAACATAGATGCAAAAATTCTCAACAAAATTCTGTCCAATCGACTTCAACAGGTCATCAAAAATATCATACACCATGTTCAAACTGGATCCATCCAGGGATGCAAAGTTGGTTCAATATACGCAAGTCAATTAATGTAATCCACCACATCAACCAGAGCAAGGTAAAGAACCACATGGTTATATCTCTGGATGCAGAAAAGGCGTTCGATAAAATCCAGTACCCATTTATGATAAAAAAATCCTGGAGAAACTGGGATTCCAAGGAACATTCCTGAATATAATAAAGGCAGTTTATTACAAACCAACAGCAAGCATAATTCTAAATGGTGTAAAGCCAAAGCCTTTCCTTTGAAAATCAGGAGCAAGATTGGGATGTCTGCTCTCTCCCCTCCACTTTAACATTCCTAGCCAGAGCAATTAGGCAAGAAGAAAACAAAAAGGGGATCCAAATAGGAAAAGATGAAGTTAAGCTTTCTCTCTTGCAGATTACATGATCCTATACCTAACGAACACCATAGACTTTACTCCCTAGCTACTAGAGCAGATCCAAAACTTTGGCAAAGTTGCAGGATATAAAATAAACCCTCGAAAATCAACAGCCTTTCTATATGCTAATAACACAAAGACAGAGGCTGAAGTCAGGAAAGCAACTCCCTTTGCAATAGTCTCAAAAACATAAAATACCTAGAAATAACCTTAACCAAAGAAGTGAAAGACCTCTATGATTAGAACTTTAAAAGCATAAAAAACAAAATTAAGGCTAATTAGTACAGGTTTAGGCAAGTCATAGCAGAGCATCACAAGGCCCACTAGCTATATCCTTATGAACATTTAAGATGATGCTAAGTGAAATGAACTCCATGTTATGGAAACAGTTGTAACTACTTTCAACGTCCTATGTGTATCTGTAGCTTCTATTATTGATGATGTTCTTGTATCACCTTCCTGTGGTTGTACCTACACTATCTCTGTAATCTTATCTGCCTATATTGGAAACCGTGTATACTGATATTGGAAATAGAGAATTGAAAGGGAATACCAAATTTGAGAGACACAGGGTAAAAAAAGACAAACAACTACGAAAGCAATAATTGCAAAACTGTTTGGTGTAAGTGAACTGAACATCTCCGTGGGGGAAGGGGAAGGGAAAGGGGGAGGAGGGAGAGGGGTATGAGGGACAAGGTAACAAACAGTACAAGAAATGTATCCATTGCCTAAAGTATGAAACTGTTAACTTTCTGTACATCAGTTTGATAATAAAAATTTGAAAAGAAAAAAGAACTAAGGAAATAGAAAATCCTCCCATGCTCCTGGATTGGGAAGATTAATATAATCAAAATGGCAATATTGCCAAAAGCTATCTACAAATTCCATGCAATACCCACTAATATCCCAACACCATTTTTTAATGAAATTGAGGAAGCAATCCAGAAATTTATATGGAAAAATAAATGACCCCCCGACTAGCAAAAACAATCCTAAGCAGAAAGAACAATGCCGGAGGAATTACAATACCAAACTTCAAGCTGTATTATAAAGCTATAGCTATAAAAACAGGTTGGAATTGGCAATGGAACAGGCCTGAAAACCAATGGAAGAGAATTGAAGATCCAGCAGTGAAAGCACAGAACTAAGCCCCCTTAATCTTTGATAGAGGAGCTAAAAAAATACGATGGAAGAAAGATAGCCTCTTTAACAAATGGTGATGGAAAAACTGGTTCAACACCCACAACAAAGCAAACCTAGATCCTTATATATCATCCTGAACCAAAATGAATTCCACATGGATCAAAGATCTTGAAATTATAACAGATACCTTGAAAGCACTAAAAGAAGTAGGAGAAACACTTGGGCTCCTTGGCACAGGACAGACCTGCCTTAACAAAGAGCCATAAATGCTACAAATCAAAAAAGGACGAGCAAATGGGATTGCATCAAATTGCTGAGCTTCTGCAGGGCAAAGGACATAGCTCACAAGATGAATGGAAAGCCTACAGATTGGGAAAAGATCTTTATCAGCCATACAATGAACAAAGACCTCATATCTAAAATATATGCAGAACTACAAAAAATTAAATTCCTCCAAAACAAAACCGCAAAGAACCAACAGCCCCCTCAACAAGTGGGCTAAAGACTTACAAAGAGAATTGTCTGATGAGGAAATGAGAATGGCCAAGAGTCATATGAAAAAGTGCTCTACATCTCTGGCCATAAAAGAAATGCAAATCAATACAACATTGAGATTCCATCTCACCCCAGTAAGAATGACCTATATCAAGAAAACTAACAATAGTAAATGTTGGAGGGGATGTGGACAAAAGGGAACCCTACTTCATCGTTGGTGGGAATGTAAACTTGTTCAGCCACTCTGGCAAGTGGTATGGAGATTTCTCAGAAGGTAAACATAGAGCTCCCTTATGATCCAGCAGCCCCACATTTGGCATCTACCCAAAGACCACAGAGAAGAACACACAAAAGCCACCAGCACAACAATCTGCAGGGTTACGAGATAAAGTCACGAATAGAGTGTGTTTGGCTAAATATTTTTAATAGATTATAATACCTCTGTTTGGCTCAAATTATCCAGCCTTATTTGGTCCACTTTCCCATTTCATGGTTGGCTGATCATTGAATTCTCTCAGAAAGCAAAGCAATGAAGAAAAGGGGAAAAAAGAAGAAAGATGAAAAAAGGAGGAGGAAGGGGAAAAAAGAAGAAAGATGAAAAAAGGAGGAGGAAGGAAGGAAGGGGGCCTGAGGAGGAGGACAGAGGACAGAGAAGCAAAATTCAGGAAGTCAGGAAGTCAGGTACTGGTGGCCTATGCCTACAATCCTAGCTATTCAGAAATGAGATCTGAGGATCACAGTTCAAAGCCAGCCTGGGCAGGAAAATTCTACAAGACACTTAGCTCCAACCACCAGATAGTTCAGAGTAGAGCTGAGTGCCAGCCTTGAGCAAAAGAAACTCAGTGCCCAGGCCCTGAGTTCAAGCCCCAGGTCTGTCAAAACAAAAAGTCATTTTTATGTTCCAGACTTCCTTGAAGCCCATAGTTTGAAACGATATACGGAAGGGAAAACTATCACTCAACAAAGCTCAATAGCTTGTAGAGCTGCTGTGTCATTCTATTGCATGTCCTACCAGACACGTATAAAATGTGCTTTGCTTGGCCAAAGAGCTATCCACAACTCCCTGCTCAAACACCTGATGACAGTGGACATTCATTTCAATGGGAACAAGATAGTCTTTCAATTTTCCTTCTGTTGTACTCGTTACAATGTGGCCAGATTTACACTCTCTCTGTGAAATGCATTGGATTTCTCAGTCAATATTGGCTACAATATTAGTAATTTCTCAAGATCTTGCCTGTCATTTAAATGCAGACACAAAACTCACAGTCTCCTCATGGTGTCCATTTCAGTTTCAACATAGAGCCATCATCATTTTACCAAAGACAAACTTTCTTACAGCATAGTTTCTATAAATAATGCACAAATAAATACTCTGCATATGCAAATTCAACCAATTACAGATTGTACATCTTTAAGGAAAAAGCAGTGCATCTGTACTACAACACATTCACACTGTTTTCTTGTCATAATGCCCTATAATATGGTATAAAATCTAGTTACACATTATTTCAATTATATTACCTACTGTAAGCAATCAAGAGAAGACAAAGTATATGAAGGATGTTTGTAGTTTATATGCAAATATTATACTGTTTTATATCAAAAGAACTTCATTAGCCACATGGGTTGTAGAGCCAACCCACTTCAGATACTAAGGGACATTGTAATTTGGGGGAAAGTTATGTTGCAGATACTATTTTGCCAGCTAAACATTAACTGCTCAACAAAACTCTAGTGTTAACAATAACTATATTAAAAAGTTAATGGCAGCATCAACTTGTTGACAAGACTCTATGTGCGTATGTGTGAATAATAAAAGCTCAAAGGAGCAAGGTGCCAATGTCTCATGTCTGTAATCCTCAAGAGAATGATTTCTGAGAATCAAGGTTCAAAGAAAGCATGCACCAGAAAGTCTCTTATCTACAATTAATCACCAAAAAATCAGGAAACAGAGCTGTGGTTCAAGTGGTAGACCACTATCCTTGAGTGCAAAGGCTAAGGGATAGCACTCAGGATCGGAGTACAAGCCCTGGCGCAGGCACCAAAAAGTAAAAAAGCACAAAGAAAAATAAAAAAATGCACAGAAACATGTCAAAAACAGGGATGACTTAAAGGCTTTAAAAAAATCTCAGACTTTAAGGCAGACGGATGGGGTGAGAGATGTTGATGTTTGTGATGTATATCACAGTGGGTTACATTGTGCATTTCCCCAACTTTCTAGTGCTAACAGATTAAGGAATATGTTCCTCACTTTCAGTGGGGAACATTGAGCTCTTTCGGAAGAAAAGGGAGAAGGAAGAGGAGGAAAAGAGGTGAGAAGAGTGAGAGAAGAGGCGAGAGGAACCGACAAGAAAGAAGACTATCTAGACATATATTCTGACTCTCACTTATACAATAATGTACAAGCCAGAGCTTGGTAAAATTTACTCAATTAGAGTAAATATGATCATTGTATTTTATAACGTGTGAATATATTTTAAATACAAGAATTAAAGCTTCATGTCCATAATGAAGACCAGAAAGACTATAAATTGAAATTATAATTTTTTTTTCATTTTTGTTGTCAAAGCTTATAAGTATGCCCTTATAACAAAAATTGCATGAATCTAGTGATCAAAGTAAGGAACACATTATGAAGGGAAATGAATACATTTCAACTACCATTCATGAAGAGAATAAGGCCTTCAACTGAAGAGGCAGTGACATCTCTGGATGCAATGACGTCAGAAGTGTCATCGCAATTCCAAATTATCCTGTACTCATAGAAATTCCAAAAGTTGAGGGGAAGAAGTTCCACAGTAAGTTTAATGACAGTATTAACTCCACTTATTCTAGCTGTTGGAATACTAGCCCAAAGTTCATGGCTGTGGCTGTATCTACTATACACAAGTGCAACATTGACTGCATTTCAGGTATCTTAGAGCTGATGGGTTAGAGAAACTATTTGCTTTCTCTCCTGATATTGTCCATCACCAAGGAAGACAAGGGATAGCTCTCATTTCAATTGGGAAGAAACTGGTGGAGCAGTGAACTCCTATTTAGCTCAGTTCCTCCAATTACATGTAAGAATCACCATTGATAACACAAATAGGGGAGGGATGGGGGCATTGTGAAATTCCATGGCACTTTAAACCACCCCACCAAAATTCACCCATCTTGGCAAGCCAGGTTAGGTAGCAATGCTTCTAGGTGTAGCCAGTCATATCCTGGGTTTCAGGTTTCAGCCTGCAGCTCAGTCATCCATACACAGTTTTCACATTCTCCACTTCCACCAAACCACCCCAGAAAGTCTCTAACATGGTAAGGAGGGCACCCAAACAGTTTTTCATGATAGGTCTTGGATGGCTTCCATTTGGGTCATGTCACAGAGTTGATTTTACACCCTTACAAAGCAATCAGAAGCAGAGCAGACTGTGGCCTTGAAAGAATGCTTGCTCCCACACATCGAATAAGCTACAGTGAATTGAAATTCCATATAGTATTGGTATCCTTTTACATAATTACCAACGGAATTACTACAGTGAGAAGGGGACAGGAAGCCGGACATCGTGGCACACTTCTGTTTCCCAGATACTGGGGAACAGAGGTAGGGAGGAGCACAGTCTTGAGACCACCTGATCAAATGAAAAGCAGGGGAGGGAGGGGAGGAGGAGGTAAAGGGGAAGAAGGGTGAAAAGGGCAGAGGAAAAGGGAGAAAGGGGGAAGAGATAGAGGAAGGGGATGGCTGGCCAGCCCAAAAGACTATCCAAAGATAACTCAAAAGCCAAAAAAAAAAAAAAAAAAAAAAGGAACTGGAGGAGTGGTTTAAATGAAGCAAGGAAAAGGCCTCAAGTTCCAAGCCAAGCATCACAGAGCAAGAATTGGAAGAATTAGCTTCTTCATTTGTAAACAAGGCAGACAAAAGAGAAGAAACAAGAACACCCCTTCAAAAGGCAACTTGTCCTTGTCCACTCTCAGCAGAAAAGTCACTGAGCATGTCATGTCCAGCCTGTTGGATTCATTAGGCCTGAGAAAGACTTACTGGGGACATTCGTGGGGGCACCCTCATCACTGTGCCCTGTTCTGTGTCACAGGAAGTGGAGAATATCTGCCATTTTCATTTCCATAACATTCACCATCTCAAGTTGCTTATTCAAGTTGCTTAAGGTAAAAATGTTTCTGTTCTTTGTATCATTGAAAATGTATACAGCAAGACATGGAGTATTATATGCTCAAGTCAACTGGTTTAGCAAAGGAACACAAAGGCTCTGACACCAGGGGGAAGAGTGCTCTATCGCAAAGCAAGCATGAACATTTACCTCCATCACCATACTGGGGCGTCCTCAATCCATCACCAGGATCTGTACTGCTCCCACTTGGGAATGAGGGGGACTTGGCTTGTTGGCATTTACTCCCACTTTGTAAATAGTCATTTCATAAGTATAAAGGATACCTTAAGAAGTATCTACTTTCTGTGTATGCTCATACTAGGGCTTGACCTCAGGGCCTGGGCATTGCCCCTTAACTTTTTCGCTCCAGGCTGGCTTTCTATCACTTGAGCCACAGCTCTACTTTGGCTTTTTGGTGGCTATTGAAGGTGAGAGACTCATGGAAGTTCCTGCCTAGGCTGGCTTTGAATCCCAACCTTCAGATTGCAATCTCCTAAGAAGCTAGAATTATAACTGTGAGCCACCACCAGATGGCTTCTAGTCTCACTTTTTACCGGTAGCTGTTAAACACTCCACACAAGAAGTTCTCAACTTTAATCTCACTATTCATAGAATAGAATAGACTATCATCATATTGAACAGGCTGTCCATTCTATATTAAAAATCATGTTTAGAAAGTGGCTCAGATAGTAGAGCTGAAGAGCTCAGGGACAGAGCCCAGGCCCAGAGTTCAAGCCCCATGACCAAGAAAAAAAATATCATGTTTCTTTCATTTGGAATATCAGCAGATCAGCTACCAGTGTACCTTTATCTACCTATCCATCAATTCTTAGAAATTCAAAAGGCAACCAACAAACTTTGTATCCATTCCCACAGATTTTCTCAGGAGCCATATTTTCTTCTATTATGAATTTCTGAAACATAAGTATAGTTTTCTTTCTCTACCACCAAACCATTTAAACAACTTCCCATATTGTAAAAATTTCATAGATTTAGGTTATATGCTCCAAAATGTACTCCTCTTGATTTTGCTTATCCCACATGGAAAGTCCTTTTCAAATTAACATTTGGTGTCATCTTCATGGAACTAGAAACTCCATGAGGATACATGGCAAGTCTGCCTTATTTGCTCCCCCTCAAAAATAATCCCAAAATCTGGTACTGTTTAGAATTTATGCTAGGTAGAGAATTGACTAAGATGCTAAGTCGTTATTGCCCAGCTCTTACTTACAATGATATGACCAGTTTGTAAAAAGCCATATGTGGAAATGATTTGCACAAGATTGTGTAACATGTTAATGAAAAAACCAAGGTGGCTTTCTTCATTTCCTATTCTACATGGATGACACCACAGAGGTTCTTATACCTGTTTGCATTTCCTTAGCCTCAGGTCCTCAGCTCCTTCCACTAGCCCCCAAATCCACCCATACCTAATGAGCCACTCCTACTCACTACCTATCTACTTCCCCTTTACCCCCAGAGAGAGAAGCTGCCGCCTGGATAAGGTGCAGACATCATGTAGCTCCCTCTCCCATGGGAACTATGGCCCCACTAATAAACCTCCTTTTGAACCTTCTTCTCCTGTCTGTGATGATCTCTGCATGGTCCTCTGGGATTTCTGGGACATATCTTTTCAACACCTAATAGGCTGAGGAGGCCAATGGTACTGATGAATGAGTTCTTATGACTTGAATGGTGTATCCATTCCCATCGTGCTTCATTGGCTGGACAGAGAAACCTTTCTGTAAATATGCCTGCTTTATGCATACTTCATGGAAGATCCAAAGAACACAACCTGAAGTAGAATTCTGTAGCCATAGTGAAGAGCCAAGTTACTCTCTTAGAGACAGTCAGGTATGACAGGGATCAAGCCACAAATAGCAGCTGTTATTTCCTTGTCTCTGCCATTGCTAACGCAAATCTGCTAAACATAGCTTTGATGAATTATTTGGAGTTCTAAAAAGAAAATTTTCTTTTGGTTTTCTAGAGCGTCTCTTGATCTTACAAAAAAGGTAAATATGCCTTTCTACTGAGGACAAAGATGATATAATAATGACTGTCCAACTTTATGTTATAAATATCACTGTATAAATAAATCTGATTTGAATAGGTCTACGAGTCAGATGGAGAAGACACTCATTTTGGTAAACATCTCATATTGAAGCTGTAAAGACACTCTTTACTAAGTCCATGCCCATTAAATCCAAGTCTTTCTACCCGGTATGCTTCAGTCTAAATGGTCTGTTTCCCCTGTCATTTTGGTGAACACTTTGGAGACAAAACTAGGTTTCATGAAAACCCCAAATTCCACTGCTACAACACCAAGAGATACTGACAGTCAAGATTATCTTTATAAATGACGTACAGATGTTTAACTAACCGCCATGTACATTAGCTTTAAGTTCTGAGCAACTTTTGCAACATTTCCCACTTGTTCCTCTGTGGAGCAGAGGAAGGAATGTAAGAAAAAGACTAGTGAACTGTGGGTGCAGCTTTAGTGGTAAGAGAATTTGCCTAGTCTTTCTGAGAAACTTACCAAAAAAAAAAAAACCAACACAAAAAAACAGAAGTATTATTTAAGCTCTAAACACTATTTCTAGTCTTTTTTCCTGGTGAAAAAATGAAGTGCATTCATTTGATCACAGTCACACCATTATTTAGTATTAGATCTAAGATTGCAGTCTAGACATATCCAGCTCATTCTGGATTCCTTATTAGGCTTCTAGCTCTGGAGTCCCTCTGCCCAGGGGACAAATCCTAAGATTGCTAGCACTTAAAACTCTCCTAGTTATAGAAAGTAAATCACAAAGAGCCTCTCCTACTGTGAGAAGCCATTCAATAAATCGTCCTCAAAGCCTTCCCACAGAGGCTACCTGGGAAAACCCCAGTAAGACCTGAGTTCTAGCAGAAGCCATCAGTGAGTACAAACAACACAACTTTGCTTCTTTGCTACCGACCCTTGGCTCTGAGACTCAGCCTGGCATCAAGAGTGTCAACTTGAATGGATGGGCATGTGTCCACAGGAACTGAGTTGAGGTCACACTTGTCTCACTCTGTCCTGCAAACAGATGTCTGGGTGACAAGTCTTAGTCACACATGGGGAACAGAGGTTCCAGCCAAATCAGGTGGGAAGTGCCATATCTTCTTTCTAAGCCTTTTTGGCCAGCCAGCTCATTCACTAAGATAATCCTGCATCAGCTGGTTTTCTCCAGAATCTTTTAACACAAAGCCTGCGTTTGGGTGATGTCTTGTTATTGGACAAGCAGAACTGAGTTTATTTCTGTAACTCACCAAAAACCCCATCTGTTTCTGTGTGTTTGAATGTGCTCCTTCAGAGTTCCCTCCCAAGGAGCCAGGTAAAAACTGATGTAATGCAGAGTTCTAGTGGTGGCAAGAAGGAAAGCAGGTGATAGAGCAACCAAAAAACAACAACCCAAGAGAATTGCTGTTTATTATTCATTTATCACATTAAGATGGAAAAACAGGGCTGGGAATATGGCCTAGTGGCAAGAAGCTCTCTGTTCGATTCCCCAGCACCACATATATGGAAAATGGCCAAAAGGGGCGCTGTGGCTCAGGTGGCAGAGTGCTAGCCTTGAGCGGGAAGAAGCCAGGGACACTGCTCAGGCCCTGAGTCCAAGGCCCAGGACTGACCAAAAAAAAAGCAAGATGGAAAAACAAAGTCTGTAATAATCATCCCAGGGAATATACAGCAAACTCTTAAGGATAATAGCTTTCTCCCAGATGACAAGAGTTCAATCACTGGCCTACATGAAGCATCATAAAAACAATAGTATCTCCTCTGGAAATAGAACTCAGTGTGGTCACTTTTCAACATTTTACCAAGTTTGTTATGAATCTTCCAAATTAAATTTAAGCTCCCCACATACACACAACCCGTGTACTGGACTTTTTTGTATATTCAAAAGATGCTCTTTCCTGCCAGGTGTGATTTGTGAAGTCCTATACCTACCCTACCTACTGTCGGGGGAATTAACATCATCTCTATGGGGCAGGGGCAGCTGTGATTTCATTCCTGTGCTGGAAAAGTTCTTCCCTTGAATATCTTACTTCTGAGGTCTTTCTCAACTACTCAGGATGAAACACACAATGTCAAACATCCACGCTTTGTCTTCTCATCAAAAGCCTTCACTGAAAAATAATATATCTCAAAGATGGTCAAATACAAATACTAAATACTGATACAAATACTAAAAGCTTTTATGCTGTACAACCTGAGAATTGAAAAGTCTAAACTGTGCCTGAACTAGTTATCATGAGATAAAAACCAACCTCAAACTATAAGAAATTACAGGCAGTAGTCCTTTTTATCCCCAGTCCCAGGGCTTGGACTCAGGGTCTTGGGTGCTATCCCTGAGCCTCTCTGTGCTCAAGGCTAGCGTTCTACCACTTGAGCCACAGTGCCTTTTCCAGCTTTTTCTTAGTTTGTTGGAGATAAGAGTCTCATAGTCTTTGCTGACTAGGCTGGCTTTGAACTGCAATTCTCAGATCTCCACCTACTGAGTAGCCAGGATTACAGGCGTGAGCCAGCAGTGAACAGCAGCCACAAAGTTTTTCACAGTCACCTGCAGCTTAATCATAACTGGGGCGTATTCTAAGGGCTGTGCTGTTGCCATCCCACTGCTGAGCAAACATCACACAGCTCACTCGCACAAACTAAGCTGACTATGACATCACTAGGTTACACAATCTTAGGGGTCCACTGTTATATTTGTGACCTGTCATGGGTGGAAGTGTCATTATGAAGCACATGACTACATTGAAATGAGCTCTTCCATATGAGAGAAAAAGACTCATTTTCCTTGCATAAGGATGAAACAAACTAGAATGTTCATAAATACATTCACCATGTTTATCTAAACAACATCTTGAGATTCATGGGAGTTTTGATGCCTTATATAATATTGTATCCACTAAATGCCTTCCCCTGGTCATATTCCAAGAGATTTTAAATTGTTAGGTCTACAGACAACTACCAAGGCTCAGAAGTCTGTGAATGAAGATTTAATCATTCGGGGGGTGGGGGTGGTGGTGCTCATTCACTACCGTTTCGTCTCTATCCTTCTAATACACACTGTCACTATGGTTTCTTATAACTACACAGAAAAATGGACAGCATGGAAGAATATTCCTGGCAAGGTACTGAGAACAAAATAAAGAACGAATTTCCTTTAGTCTTCATTTTTACCTACAGGTTAGATCACTTGCGAATATAATAACCACAAACAAGTCTGCACTAATATAACATTAGATACCAGAGCTTCACAGCTATTCAGACCATGTTCACCACGAACACTGAAGTTATTTAATAAAATTGAAGATGACTTTTCAATGTGGGACACTAAGAACTTTGTATATCCCCTTGCCTGTATTTTTCATGGTGATTAGCTCTTTTTTCCCCCTCACAGACACTGGTATGTTTCTTAAAATAATATTTGGGCCTTTACTCACCCTCTGTCAAAGGGAGACATGTTGATTTTCTTAAAGCAAGTTGGGTCTGCATTCTTTCTCTGTTACTGGTACAGGTAGACCTGACAGCCATATGATCTTTTGTTTGCAAACGCTCTCCTCTAGATGGAACCTAGTTAAGTAAGTTTCATTTTTTACCTGCTGGACAGTTGCACTCAGAAGGTGTTTCTCTTGTGATTCTTAGTTTAGCCATGTGTTCGTAGGATTCCTGTAGGAAAAGAAGATCTATTAAGAGCTAGCAGTAGTATCCCAGTTCTGTGAGTTCTTCAGGGACTCTTCCTCTGTGGCTGTTAATAATGTTTGATAGCCTGCACAAAAAGCATTTATGTAAGTGCATGGATCTTAGGCAATGATAACAGTACTCAAGACATAATTTTGTTTTTAATTTAAAAATCAATTTAACATTGACATAGATTGATATATTTGGGTAATACCTTTCTTCATTATTCAACTATCACCACCCTCTCCCTGCACAGCCAAGGCAAAACTCCGGCACTAACAATGCAGCTCATGGCAAGGTGTGTCCTATCAATAACAGCCAATGTTGTAGACATACTTTATCACATTCGGGCTGCAACTACTGCATCTCTTCACTGGCAGAAAAACTACCCTCTCCCTACTTGAGTCTAAGTCATCTTAAAAGGAATCCCTTTCAATTCTCCATTCATCAATATCTGAGCACAACCTCTGTTAACTCTCCCCCTCCAAAAAAACAAAGGAAAACTTTTTTTCCAATTTTTAAAACATTTAATATGAAAAGAATTCTGAGTTAAATGAATTTTAAAATCTATGGGCTTATTTCACTTTTAAGAGTGCTTACCATTCTCTATTGATAAGGCCTAACCTTATCAAATGAAAAACTGATGTGAGCATTACAATGAATATTCTCCATACAACTGAGAATGCTGACAGCCCAGACTCCACAAAACTAAACAGCCAGGCAAAGCCCCTACTGCCATTGCAACATGCAATCCTTAAGGAAGACAGAGGGAAGATCCTACACACAGACTTGGAGAGAACCCAAGGAAGGGACTTGAATAAGTAGATACCACAGAGGCTCACACATCCCAAATCAACTGTATAACCAGTAAGGGTGGATCCTGCAGATTGACTGAACCTGTGCAAAATTCTATCCACATGCAACTCCCCCTTGCACAAGGCCCAGCCTCACACACCTGAGCCAGGAGTCGCTCCACTCAAGTACTATGGTCTTCAGCTGATCTGCCTTCTCAGGCAGCAGGGGAACGGAGGGCGCCCTTTTAGCAGATTCCAGGGTGAGGATCCTCGCCTGAAGGTCGTTGGTTTTCACCCCAAGTTACAGACACGAAATCACGGCCACCCCGGAGAGGAGGGTGGCCAGGGTGGTGCACGGGGGCATGGCACAGGTGCAATGCTGCCTGGAAGGGCTGGGTTCTTCAGATCCAGCCTCTCACCCTGCTCCCTTCCCCACGGGCTTCTTCACCAGCATGGTAGGGGTGGCTCCTCTGGCCACCTTCTAACTCCTGCCAAGACAACTGGCCAGAGGAGTAGCGACAAGTCCTCCAAAGTTCAGTCCTGGCGGCTGCACAAGTAGTTGGCAGAGTAGGTGCCAGGCAGGCGCGGTGAGGGACCTGTATGGTGCTCAGCACGGGGACCCGCAGGCAAGGACCATCCTCAGCCTGTGGCTCTCCTCCCAGCTGGGAGAAAAACAAACAAAAATAAATAATGCTCTCCTCTGCACTCCTCTGAGCTCCTCTGCTCTCCTCCTCTGCTCTCCACTGCTCTCCTCTGCTATCCTTTTGGCCTCTCCTCCTCCTCTGCTCTCTGCCTCCTTTGCTCTCTGCCTCCTCTGCTCTCCTCCTCCTCTGCTCTCTTCCCCCTCCTCAATTGGATGATAAACTTGGCTTCAGGTGTGTTAGGGAGATAGAAGCATAAAGGTAGAAGAGGGAAATGGGTTTCAAGTGTACCCTAAGTGCATCAAGTATTGAAAATGGGTACTTCATTTGTGGCTCTGTAACAATCTAACATATCCTCGGACCCTGTTCATGCCAATAAGATAGAGGAGAGTTGTGTGACAGATCTCTGGTCGTGCAGGCTTTAGGTTGTAACAGAAAGGAGAACTAGAGGGTTCTGAATGTTTATTCAAGGTCCATCCACCCACTTCCTCACTTTCAGCCCTCCCAATATGTTCTTAAGCTTCAAGGAAATAAGTTTTTCTGTTCTCTCACCCGATCCACTCCATTCCCCCCATGTACGGTCCAGTGCCATGTGCTAGCAATATCAACAGGGAGCAAGGTGTGGGTACTGTTCATTGGGAGCTGCAGGCTTGCTATGTTGGCTGGTCCCTCTAGAAGGAATGCTGGTGGCTCCCATACCCTCTCCTCCTCGTGGGAGAGACCCCCATGACCTGTGATTGCATTTGCCTCTGTGCTTATATTGCCTCTGTATATACACCTGACCATGCTAGGGCAAATAGGCTTCCCCTAGTTCTTAAGCAATGAGCCAGAGCTGTCCAGTCAACGGTGGTCTGGCAGCATTATGCTGCTTTTAGCCATTTGGGAACCCTATGAAATTGGTCATGGCCCCTTCCAGGATGTGCAGCCTACCAGAGTGCACAGGCGTGAGGCAGAAATAGCAGGGCCTCCTCTTGAGCACAGACCCCTCTCCTCCCCCCTTGTTCCTTTGCTGGTGCTGGCCAGCCTCATAGGCAGGGTGGCCCGACGAGCTAGGATGGCCAGGCAATGACAGGTAAGATTCCTCAATGGGGACGACCTAAGACAGGCGCTTTCTCGAGTAGGACATCCACCAGCTTATTAAACAGAAAAGGAGGAGATGTGGGGTGCACTGCCTGGCCCCGACTGTTTACGCCCTGGAGGTGTGTGACTGTTGCACCACCGCTGGGAAGAGGGATCCTGGCTAACCCCGCCTGCCTTCGGGGTCCGGAACTGGAAGGCAGCTCTAGGCGGTAACCTGGGGGTGGTCCTGCTGGTAGTGACATAGACTCAGGCCGCCCCTTAGGGAGGTCCCATGGCCTTCCACCCTTGACGGACAGCTCCAACCGTCAATCGTAGCCCCTGACTAGGTATGTTACACCCCTCCTCTTCCTGCTGCCATTGCCCATACTTAAGATGGGGTTCGCGCCAATAAACAGAGAGCGGTCTTGAACTCTGCCCAAGTCGACTGACCGTCTAACTGTGGCAGAAAGGTTGGGTTGGGCTGCGTGCGGGCGACTTGCTGCTTATTACCTATTCTGCCTTCACGCTCGGCGGGGCGGGGCGCGCCTCCTTGCCTCTCCTGCTGGTCAGGAGAGCTCCCGGGGTGCAGGGCCCCCTGCATCCGTCCTTCCATCTGTCTGTCTATGTGTCTGTCTCCCTGTCCATCTGTCTGTCCATCTCTTGTGCGTCTGTCTGTCTCCCTGTCTGTCTCTATGTTGTCCTGTCTGTCTGTCGCTCTCTCATCTGTCTGTCCATCTGTCTGTGTGTCTGCGCCTCTCTCCGTCTGTGTGTCCGACCGTCCCTCCTTTTCTGTCTCCCAATCCACATGTTCATCCCTCTGTCTGCCCCTCCATTCCTCCGACTGGACTGTGTCTCTCTGTCTGGGAGACGCACCCAGCACTACCCAAGGAGGATTCAGCACCCAGCACCACCACCCAAGGAGGACTCAGCACTCAATACCACCACCCAGGAGGCCTCAGCACCCAATACCACCACCCAGGAGGACTCAGCACCCAGCACCACCACCCAAGGAGGACTCAGGTCTGTCTGTCTGTCTGTCTGTCTGTGCATGGTACCCGCACCCCCGAGGCCCCAAGCCTGTCCTCACCGGGGCGCCGCCTTGGTTTCCCCATCCCCGAGAAAGGAGAATGAGATGCCCAGGAGCCAGGAAACCCCCAGGAGAAGCAAGAAAGGGGAAGCGGCATCCACTCCCCGTCCGGAGCCCAGAAACGTCAGGGCCCAGCCGCCCCAAGCTCCCCAGGACACCCACCCGGGGGTCCACACCTGACAGACCAACCCCCTGGAACCGAGACGGGCACCCTGGCCGCCCCACACCCGACCCGATGTGCCAATGGCCTGCAGAGAGTGTGAAAGCCCCAGGGGCCACCAGGAAGGGGAGGGAGGGGGAAGGAGAGAGGGATGAGATCAAGCACCCATCCCCCACCCACCCAACACCCACCAATCCACCCACCCACCCAATTATCCACCCACCCACCCATCCACCCACCCAACCATCCATCCACCCACCCACCCAACCATCCACCCACCCAACCATCCATCCACCCACCCACCCAACCATCCACCCACCCATCTACCCACCCAACATCCATCCACCCACCCAGCCACCCATCCACCCACCCACCCATCCACCCACCCACCCATCGATCCACCCACCCATCCACCCCCCACCGATCGATCCACCCATTCTTCCACCCATCCACCCAATCATCCACCCACCCACCCACCCATCCCCATTGCTCTCTCCATAGTGCTCTCCGGTTCCAGGCCTCCTGGAAGTGTCCCCTGGGCGGTTTCAAGTGTCCCGAGGGTGTTTTCTAGTATCCCAATGGGGAGGGGCTCTTGGGGGGGTGGTTTCAAGTGTAACGAGGACCACCTTGGGCCTGTGGGTGGATGGAGGGCGGTTTCAAGTGTCCCCAAGGGGAGGGTGTCTGGGTGAGGGTCAGTTTCAAGTGTCCCACGATGGGGGCAGTTCTTTAGGGGGTGGTTTCAAGTGTCTCCAAGGCAACCCTCGGTGTGTGCATCGATGGAGGGCGGTATCCAGTGTCCCCACAAAAACCTTGGGCCTGTGGGTGGATGTAGGGCAGTTTCAAGTGTCCCCACGGCGGTTTCAATTGTCCCCGGGGGAATGGGGATCTGGGTGGGGGGGTGGTTTCAAGTGTCCCTAAGACCATTCTGGGCCTATGGGTGGATAGGTGGCGATTTCAAGTGTCCTCAGAGGCCTCACGTGGGGGGGAGCCTTTGCAGGTGGAGTCGTGTGGGGAGGGCTGGGGCAGTGAGCTGAGGGTCACGTGGCTCTCCCTCCCCACTTCATGTGACCCCTCCCCCTCCCATTCCTTCCTCCCCACGTGTGTGCACACCCACACGGTCGGAGGTTTCAAGGGTCCCCGCTGGGCCAGCCATGCTGCACCTGCTGCTTCGGCGGTACTGGGTCGCTGGGCCTGGGCTGGGGCTGTTGGAGGTGAGCGGCGATCTGAACCCAGGGACCCCAGGATGGGGGGGGAACTCAGCGCATTGTGGGCCATGCGGGAGGCCGGGATTCGAGCCCACATCCACCCGTCCGTCCGTCTGTCCTGCAGGCTCCTGAGCGCCCGCGTTCCCTGTGTCAGCGACAAGTTGACTGGTGAAGATGGACGGACGGACGGACGGAGGGACAGAGGGACACGGGGGGCTGGGGGATTGGGGGGTGACAGACAGACGGCAATGGGAATCGAGACACGGACAGACACGAAGACAGACGGACAGATGGACAGACAGGGAGACAGGGAGATGGACGGATAGATGAACAGACAGACAGACTGGGAGACAGATGGACAGACCTGGAGACAGACAAACAGGCATGGACAAGAGACAGGCAGACAGATGGACAGACTGACATGGAGACAGACAGACAGGGAGACGGACAGACAGACACACAGCAGACAGATGGACAGACGGACAGACAGGGACACAGATGAGCAGGACAGACAGACAGGCGGACAGGGAGACAGACAGACAGAACTGGAGACAGACAGATAACAAACAGACACAGATGGACGGATGGACAGATGGACATCATGGAGACAGATAGACAAGAGAGGGAGACGGACAGACAGATGAGCACACAGTGAGACACACAGGGAGACAGACAGTCACGGACAGATGGACCTGGAGACAGACGGACAAACAGACTGAGCAGATGGTCAGACAGACAGACGGAGAAACAGGGAGACAGACAGACGGACGGATGGACAGACAGATGGACAGATGAGCAGACGGGCATACAGACCTGGAGACAGACGGACAGATGGACAAATGGATGGACGGACAGACACACACGGAGACAAATGGACAGACAAAGAGATGGACAGAAGGACACACGGACAGCCGGACAGCCGTGCACTCCCCCGTCCGCCGCTGGGAGGAGGAGGAGGAGAGAGAGGAGAAGGAGGAGGCGGAGCCATGGCCCGTGGTGGAGCTGAGCCTGCAGCCTGGGCCCTGATCATGGCGCCCGCTGGGGTCACCCCAGCCCCCCCCTGCACGCACACACGTACCCAGGGTTAGGGTACTCAGTCCTCCTGCGTGGGTGCTGGGTGCTCAGTCCTCCTCCCATGCCTCCACACAAGGTGCTGGGTGCTCAGTCATCCTGTGTGGGCGCTGGGTGCTCAGTCATCCTTTGTTGGTGGTGGGTGCTCAGTCCTCCCCTGGTATCCCCACACAAGATGCTGGGTGCTCAGTCCCCCCCCCCGGCGTCTCCACACAAGGTGCTGGGTGCTCAGTCCTCCTGTGTTAGTGCTGGGTGCTCAGTCCTCCCCCGGTGTCTGCATACGAGGTGCTGGGTGCTCAGTCCTCCCGTGCCTCCACACAAAGTGCTGGGTGCTCAGTCTTCTCATGTGGGTGCTGGGCAGTTAGTACTGTGTCCCACACGAGGGCCTGGGTGCTCAGTCCTCCTCCCGTGAATCCACAGGAGGCGCTGGGCGCCTCTCCTCCCGTTCCTCCACACGAGATGCTGGGTGCTCAGTCCTCCTGTGTGTGTGCTATGCGCTCATTCCTCCTCCCGTGCCTCCGTGAGGGGTGTTGGGTGCTTGGTAGCTCTCTGGGGCCACAGAGACTGGCTCACTGTCTGTCGCTCCGGCTGCCCACAGGGGAAGGGAGAGACGGACAGACGGGTGGACACAGAGACAGGGAGGGAGACAGACAGACAGGAACAGGCACTGACACAGACAGACAGACAGACAGGGTGACACAGACTGAGACAAACAGACAGACAGACGGTTAGACCGGGTGTTGGACAGTCAGGCAGCTAGAGAGACACAGACAGATGGACAGGGAGATGGACAGACAGGGAGACAGACAGACAGACAGACAGGGAGACAGACGGGTGGACGGACAGATGGAAAGACAGACAGGGAGACGGACAAATGGACAGACAGACATAGATGGATGGATGGACAGGGTGACTGACAGACAGATGGACAGACAGATGGAAGAAGAGACAGACAGACGGAAAGACAGAGACACAGACGGACGAACAGGGAGGACAGATGGACAAATAGGGAGACAAAGAGAGAGAGACAGATGGACAGACAGACAGACAGACAGACAGACGGACGGACAGAGAGGGAGACGGACAGACAGATGGACAGACAGGCAGTGAGACAGACACAGAGACAGACGGACAGCAGACAGACAGATGGACAGACAGACGGACAGATGGACGAACAGGGAAACAGGTGGACAGACAGACATACAGGGAGAGACAGACGGACAGACAGATGGGCAGACGGACGGACAGACAGACAAGCAGACAGACGGATGGACGGACAGACAGGCACCAATGAACGTAGACAGATGGACGGATGCACAGAGCGACAGGCGCACAGGGTCCCAGGCCTGGGGACAGACAGACGGACGGACGTATGGGCAGGGAAATCGAGGCAGACAGACAGACGGGTGGACACAGGGACAACTGAGAGAGAGACGGACAGACGGACACACGGACAGGCAAGGGGCCTAGGGGAGGGCAGGGAGGAGGGGGACTGGGGCTCGAATCCCGGCCCAGCACCCAGCCACCCGGCACCCAGCTACTCAGCACCCAGTACCCATGTACTCAGCAGCCAGCACCCAGCTACTCAGCAGCCAGCACCCAGCCACCCAGCACCCATTACCCAGCCACCCAGGTTCTCAGCACTCAGCTCCCAGGTACTCAGCACCCCAACCCCCAGTACCCAGCCAGCACTCACCTACTCAGCACCCAGTACTGAGCACCCAGGTGCTCAACCCTCAATGCCCTCAGCAACCAGCGAAGCAGTACCCAGCACCCAGCCACCCAGTACCCAGCTACCCAGCAACCAGCCACCCACCCAGCTACCCAGCTACCAAGTACCCAGCCAACCAGCAACTAACCACCCAGCACCCAGTAGCAACACCCAGCCAATCAGCATTCAGTCCCCAGCTACTCAGCACCCAGCCACCCAGCACCCAGTACCCAGCATCCCAGCCAGCCAGTACCCAGCTACCCAGTACCCAGCACCCAGTCACCCAGCACCCAGCTACTCAGCACCCAGAACCCAGCCTTCAGCATGCAGCTACTCAGCACCTAGCACCCATTACCCATCATGCAACTACTAAGCACCCAACCAGTACCCAGCACCCAGCGACTCAGTACCTAGCCACCTTGCACCCAGTACCCAGCACCCAGCTATTCACCACCCAGGTACCCAGCACCAAGTACCCAGCAACCCAGCACTGATCTGCTCAGCACCCAGTATCCAGTTATTTGGACCTCAGCATCCAGCTAGTCAGCACCCAGCCACCCAGCTACTCAACCCAGTACCCAGGACCCAGCCGCCAACCACCCAGCACCCAGTACCTAGTACATAGCCAATCAGCGTCCAGTACCAAGCTACTCAGCACCCAGCCACCCAGCTACCCAGCTACCCAGCACCTAATCCAGCACCTAGTACCCAGCCACCCAGCACCCAGCACCAGGACACAACCACTCAGCACCCATTACCCAGTACCCAGCACCCAGCCAACCAGCCCCCAGAACCCAGCTACTCAGGACCCAGACACCCAGCACCCAGTACCCATCTACCCAGCACCCAGTACCCAGAACCCAGCCACCCAGCTAGCCAGCACCCAGTACCCAGCTACTGAGCACCCAGTTCCCAGCACCCTGCTACTCAGACCCCAGGCGCCTAGTACCTAGCACCCAGCACCCATCTAACCAGTACCCAGCACCCAACTACTCAGACCACAGCATCCAGCTATCAACACCCAGCTACCAAGCACCCATTCACCCAGCACCCAACCACCCAGCACCCAGTACCTAGCACCCAGACACCCAGTAACCAGCCCCTAGCCACCCAGCACCCAGCTACCTAGTATCTAGCACTCAGCACCCAGCACCCCCAGCTTGCACATTGCACACCCATGTATCATTTTACCCTGTTTTGACTCCACTGCCTGCACCCCGCCTGTCCGCTCTGTCCCACCCGGCCCCCCATCCGTCCCCCGTCCTGCCCTGGCCTGAGCCTTCCAGTGCCCCAAGCAGAAACAAAAGGAAACCGCCAGGGCGGGGCGGGGCTGGCCAAGGAAAGCAAAGACTTATCATTTCAACTTCACATCTGAGTAGGTCATTAAGAATGGGTAGCCATTTGACAGGCAGACACCAATGGGGAAGATTCCAGGAAGAAGAGACGGAGACAGGAACGCAGGAAGAGAACAACTCTCTAGAAACCAGGAATTCCTGCTGCTGAATGCCATAAGCATTGGGAAAATTAAAAAGAAGCTGGGGTCACTTTGGTCTCCTTCCATAAGGCAGTGGAGAAGAGGTATTTAAGCATAAGATCTACATTTTAGAAGTGTCCCAATGTGCAGGGTGCTGGTGGCTCATGCCTGTCTCTCATCCTAGCTACTCAGAAGGCTGACCTTTGAGGATCATGGTTGAATGCCAGTGAAGACAAGAATGTCTGTTAAAGAGTCTCATTTCCAATTAACTACAAAAAAACAAAAACAAAAACCTGGAAGAGGCACTGTGGCTCAAAGAGACAGAGGACTAGCCTTGAAAAGAAAGGAAGAAGGGCTGGGAATATGGCCTAGTGGTAGAGTGCTTGCCTTGTATACATGAAGCCATGGGTTCAATTCCTCACCACCACATATAGAAAAAAGCAAGAAGTGGAGCAGTGGCTCAAGTGGTAGTGTTATAGCCTTGAGCAAAACAAAAAAAAAGCCTGGGACGGTGCTCAGGACCTGAGTCCAGGACTGGCAATGAAGGAAGGAAGAAAGGAAGGAAGGAAGGAAGAAGGAAGGAAGGAAGGAAGGAAGGAAGGAAGGAAGGAAGGAAGGGAGAAAAGAGAGGAAGAAAGAAAGAGAGAAAGGAAGATAGTGAGTGAACTCAGGGTCAGCACCTGTGTTCATGCCCCACAAACAATAACAACAACAAGGAATCCACAAAATGCTAGTTTTCCAATAAAAGATTAAATATTTGTTAGAAATATGTTGCTAACTTATTAAAAAAAGACCCTAACATTTCAATTTTTAAATTTAGCTCAAATGAGCAAAGCATCAGGCAGAACTTCATATGGTCCTACTTAAAAGGATCACATTGGCACTGAACTACATTGAGCTCCTACATCATCAACAGTATAGAGAAAATGAGTCTAACCTTACATTTCTTGTTTTTCAGAAAATGGAAAATGCTGAACTGTCAAGATGATCTCCTCTCATATAATTATTACTTCTAAATAGGCATAATTAGTTGATTGAGAGCAATCATGATAGACCTAGTAGTTTTCAATGTTATCAAAAGTTCTAAAGGCCATCTTTGATCAGCAATCTTATTTTAGAATAATCCTCACAGCTACCATGTGCCAGCAAAAAACTCAGCCTTATAATTAGAAAGACAGCATCACCTCCACTTGGAGTAGCCAGCAGCCTCTCAATGTGTTTTCCTTTTTTTAAAAAAAAATATAATTACTTATTTATTGTCAAAGTGATATACAGAGGGGTCACAGATCCATACATTAAGCCATGTTTTCTTATACGCAAATAATGATTTCAATACATACCCGATCTAATATTCAGGATGTTTTAGGAATGAAATGAGATAATTAAGGTAAGATCAATTACCAACAATTTTTAGAGAGCCGAGCTGTATGAAAGCTCACACCTCATTGTTGGATCCTCAGAATTCATAGCATCTAGGACCATGCAACTCATTATGTTTTACATCACACTTCTTCATATACATATGGGACCATCATACTATATTTCATTGTCCTTTCAAGGGTTCTACTCATTTATTTTTTTAAAGAAAATCTCAATACCAAAATGTGCACTCTAGTTCTCTAATTCTCTAAGAATAATGTAGTTTGCTGCATACAAACAACTGTCATTATGTATTTCTAAGCCACGTACATTGAACATAACAAAACATGTTAAAATTAAAACACATGATTTAGCCAGGCACCTGGGGCTCATACCGGTAAACCTGGTTACTCAGCAAGCTGAGAAGCAGAGGGTCAGGGTTCAAAGCCAGCCCATTCAGTAAAGTCCAAAAGACTCCATCTCCAATTAACCAGTGAAATGCTGGGCTAGATGTGTAAGTGGCAGAATAACAGCTGAGTGGGCATACATGCCAGGATGAAGCCTTGAATTCCAACCTTGTTACTACAGGTGGTGTGAGAGGAGAGGAGAGAAAAGGGGAGGACAGGGGAGAGGAGGGGATGGGAGGACAGGAGAATGGAGGGGAGGACAGGAAAGGAGAGGAGAGACAGCACAATACATGGTTTAATAAGATTCTAATAGTTCAATACCTATTTTTGTAGATTTAGACTGGTTTACAGAAGGAAAAGGCATTTCACAAGTGAATGAACAATTATGGAAAGCAAATTGCTGTCTTCCACATAATAAACACATAAACAATCTTCCAAGTAATATTTTACATCTACATAACTGATTAACTAGAAAATATGCCAAAATACTTGAATTAGGAAAAGCAGTTCATCACTTAAAATATTGTAATTTATCTTTACAATCAGTTTGTAAAAACAACAACAACAAAAACAAAAAGTAGCTGCTAAATGCCAGTGGCTCTCACCTGTAATACTAACTTCTCAGAAGCCTATGAGCTGAGACTCACAGCTCAAATCCATCCAGGCAGGAAAGTCTATGAGACTGATCTCCAAATAATTCCCAAAAAAAGCTGGAAGTGGACCTGTGGTTCAAATGGTAGTCTGCTAGCCTTCAGCACAAGGACAGCACCCAAGCCCTGATTTCAAGCCTCAGGACTGGCATAATGAACAATCATAAATAGACCCAAGATATTCGACTGGCAATGTGGCTTAGCGGCAGAGTGCTCGCCTAGCATGCATGAAGCCCTGGGTTCCATTCTTCCCCACCACATAAACAGAAAACGCTGGAAGTAGTGCTGTGGCTCAAATACTAGAGTGCTAGCCTTGAACAAAAGCAACTCAGGGACAGTGCTCAAGCCCTGAGTTCAAGCCTCAGAACTGGCAAAATAAAGACAACATTAAATTAAGTATATAACCCTCCTGGTAATACTAATGAGAAATCATATTTTATATATAATCAGAAAAAAATTACTAAATAAATTAAATTAGCGTAATGAATATTTAAGTGGGTCAAGAACCTAAATGCTTACATACAGTACTTAGAAATTTTCTAAGCACTATCTGCTGTGTATCTGTTTTATAATACTGTACAGTAATATGGTAATACTATCATGATATTATAGCTGATTAATATACTCTATGAAGTTTTTAGTAAGTGCCACCACAGTAACAGCAGCTAACTGAATATTACCACAAGTAATTGAGACCATGAGTGACAGGTGGTTGAACTTCTCTTTGTGTTTAAAAAACAAAATGAGTTTTCACACAAAAGGAGAAGGGACGGACTCATGGGAGGGGTCCAGAGAAGGTGATATCTACCAACTTTTTCAAAGTGACTATGTAAGGAATTAAAAACATAGTCCTCTACTTTGAGAATTGTACTCAAGTCAAAAGTCCCTTCTGGTGGCCACCCATCTTGAAAGTGAGCCACTCAGAAGAGCAGAGAGTCACCCACTTTCCTTTCTTGATCTCTACACTACTATTGTGAGTAACTTCCTTCCAGTGGGCTAAAGTCAAGTCCACGGGAGCGGAAGGGACATTGCCCATGGCTATCAGGCTCGTCAGTTGTTCAGTCCACAAAATAACAAGAGGTAAAACAATTCCAATAAAACAGAAGAAACAATACACACGGGCCTGATATTTAAAAGACTTACAAAATGGAGATCTCCTAAGCTGATCCGCTGGCTCCTGTGAAGAAGCAAAAGGAGCAGACCCAAGATCAAGGTGGGCAGGTTGAGCCTCTGTTAGGAGGCCCTCCTGGTCAGTTCCTGACAAAAAGTGAACTGACTTGCACCCTACAAGAAAAGCAAGGTTGAATGATCGGGATGGGCACCCCACCACCATGGGACCAAGGAGAAGGAAGAAGGGGCAAGGGATTCTGGGGCACAGGCCTGCCCTGCTCTCTCCTTATAGCTCTGTGCTTCTTGGTGTAGACCTGAGCGGTAGTGAATGCCTTCCCAGGTTGAGTCACTACTGGGGCATAATCCTGTGGTCCTGTTGCATTCCCATTTCTCCCTTGATTTCTTTCCCCCAAGAGTTTGTTGCTACCCAGGTCACCCAAGCTGCACGGTTGAGGGAATGGGATACTGGTGAGGACAGCAGCGGGAGGCACAAGTGCCAATGGACTGGCCAGTAAGCAGCGCTGGGCTCCTTAGCCACGACCACCACAAGAACATCACCCTTGACTTGAGCAAGTATGACACAGTCCCCGGAAACCCTTCAGCACCTTCCAAGCCACTGTGTACTGGGTGCGCTTGCATGTGCATATGTGTGCCTGTGATTGCCTGCATGTGTGCGTGTTTGTTCCTGAGGCTGTACATGGGTGTGCTTACTAAGCCGAAGTCTGCGTATGTGTAAATAGGTATGTGGATGTAGATCCAGGAGGACCCGGCATAGTGTGTTATGAGTGAGCATGTGGAGGTGGCGGGAAATGAGACACAGAAAGAGAGAGAGAGAGTCATCTCGCCTATGAGGAATTCTTTGTTCATGTGCGGTTGTATGAGTGTGTCATGTATGAGGTTGGACATAGGGAGTTCCAATTGTGTGCATGTTTACTTGCTTATTTGAAGTTCACAGACACCAATCATTTGGCAAAGTCTCCCCTTTTGTGCTGCCCTCTGCACAAAGGTCTCCGGACTTGAGTCCCGGGATACCTAGCAGCCTCTGCTCTTGGAGATGTGCATGACAGTGATGATGACGCCTATGAATACTGTTGCTGGGTGCTAGTGTGCCATGGTCGAGGCAGGAAAGGGTCAGATATCCCTTTCCCTGGTGTCGTAGCAGAGCTTCCTGCAGGAGCCTAAAACATATGGCTGTGAGCCACGGGCACCAGGATGGCCAGCTCCTGCCTCTAGCCAGTATAATCCTTGGCTGCTCAATAGCAGGAAGTAGCAGGCAGGGATCTGGGCCAGAGAGGCCAAGGCAAGAGGGAAGACAAGAGTTAAGCAGACAATAGCACAGAAAGGAGATGCCCAGATTCGCTGACCTGCTAACCTTGTATCTCCCTTATGCTCTCAGCAAGAGAGATGATGTTGATGGTGAGAGAGTTGGCGGATCCAGACACCAGCCACTTCCAGGACTGGCAAGGGCAGAGACGGTGGGGGAGCTCTCTCACACGGGTTCAACCAGGATGTGGGAAGATGGAGCAGGAAGGGAGGTGGAAAGTGTATTTGCCTAGGACCCTGGCCCAAGCCAGTCCCAGCAGAATGGCCATGGGAGGGATTTGTGGCTCTAGACATCCTGTGCATCCCCGAAGGCCTGTGATAACTAGTGAGAACTTACAGCAAACCCCCAAGGGGCCCAGTGTCCTTTTTGCTATGGCAAGTCCAGTTGGAACTCTGGCTCAAGTCAGCAGGAGGCGCCTAGTACCTGGCCATGTCACAGAGCTCCAAACCATATGGGCACTGCCCAGAGGCTTCCCAGCACCCCAGGTGCAAATGCACTGTTAGTGAGGCACCAGGAGGCCCTACTGGCCTGTGAGCACCAACTGCCTACCTCTAAGCAGCCTCACTACCCCTCCCTTAAGGCTGTTCCTGTTGGAATGCAAATGAAAGCACACATCAACAAAGTGGGCAAGGAATGGAGAAACAAAACATCCAGCCACCCCCTGCAGGCTTTGCTGCATAGTGGGCCTCATATGCGCAGTCCTTCCTACTCAGAAAAACACAGGGCTGCTGCCTAGCAAGCCAGGCAAGGTCTTCAGGTAGTCTTGGCCAAGGTGGCAGAGGCCGTTTCCAGAACAATCAGATGTCAGTCATAAAACCAGAAGGCAGGAAAGGAGTGCCGCTTCCCTCCTACCTTTGTCACAAACCTCCTGTGCACAGAAAAGGAGCAGAGGGGCTTGGGCACAGAGCAGGCAGACAACAGATTAGATAAATGGGGATTGGTGTTCACCAGAGGACTGAGAGAGCCCAGGCGTGCAGAGGGTGAGAGCAGAGGGAGATTTGGAGAAGATAGGAAGGGCTAGGCCAGGGTGAGGCAGTTGTAATTTCCCCAGAAGAAGTGAAGAGGTGCATGGGGAGGTGTGCAGCCTGTGAACCTCAAGAGGAGGAGGGGGAAATTGGGAAGCAGAGGCAGAGGCAAAGAGGCAGTGACGCAGAGGCATGTGTGAGTTGAAAGCAGTCCAGAGCAGCAAGGCAGGGACAGGAGGGCTAGGAGAGAGAACTCGGAGGGTGTTATCAGCAAAGGAGGTATGTGTGCAGGGGACAAGCCTCAGGAACTCAGCGGCAGATGGCAGGTGGTGGCTAGGAAGGCCAGGTTGGGCGCCCCACCACCCTGGGACCAAGTAGAAGGGAGAAGAGGCAAGGGATTCTGGGGCACAGGCCTGCCCCATTCTCTGCGTGCAGCGCTGTGCTTTAGGGTGTAGATCTGAGGGGTAATGAATGCCTTCCTTGGTTGGGGCCCTACTGGGGCATAATCACATGGTCCTGTTACATTGACATTTCTGCCTTGATTGCTTTCCCCCAAGAGTTTGTTGCTACCCATGTCTCCGAAGCTGCATGGTTCTTGGAATGGGAGACTGGTGAGGACAGCAGAGGGAGGCACAAGTGCCAATGGACTGGCCAGTAAGCAGCGCTGGGCTCCTTAGCCACGCCCACCACAAGAACATCACCCTGGACTTGATCAAATAGGACACCGTCCTAGAAAACCCCTTAGCACATTCCAAGCCACTGTGTTCTGGGTGCGCTCGCGTGTGCGTGTGTGTGCCCCTGCTTGCCTACATGCGTGTGTGTTCTTGATGCTGTCCAAGGGTGTGCTTCCTAAGCCTAATTCTGCATATGTGTAAATAGGTATGTGGATATAGATCCAGGAGGACCGGGCACAGTGTGTTACAGTGAGCATGTGGGGGTGGCGGGGAGGGAGAGAGAGAAAGAGAGAGAGAGAGAGTCAGCTTGTCTGTGAGGAATTTTTTGTTCATGTGCGGTTGCATGAGTGTGTCAGGTATGAGGTTGGACAGAGGGAGTTCAAAGTGTTTACACGTTACTTGTTTTTTGAAGTTTCCAGAAACCAATCATATGGTGAATGCTCCCCTCTTGTGCTCTCCTCTAAACAATTGTGTTGTGCTGGTTAGCCTCTTCCGGCTCGAGTACTTACTTCTTTCTTTCCACCCTCCCTTTCATACCCTCTCCCCTAGTCATCCGACCCCCAGATAAGCTAGGGTGAAGCTGGGGAGTCAGCACCAACCTGTCCTGCACGAGGCCTGGCCAAGGATGTATGCCCATCTCCTTACCATGAAAGTCTGATGTACACACGCCTCGGGGTTAGCTTCTTAGTGCGAACTAACTTTATTGAGACAAGGACAATGGGAGATGATTCCTAAGGGAGGGGTTTGGCCAGGATGTCGATAGGCTGAAAGGTATCACCTGACCCCCAAGTGCTATCATCACTTGAGAGCCCAGAGCCAGGGCGGGGTTGGTCGGTGCCAGGCTGGCTAGGCTGGGTTGGGGGCTGTTTGTAGAGCCAGTTTCTCTGGATTCCGATCCAGAGAGGGAAGCAGGGCCGTTTTCCCCAGGGCTGGGGGAGGGGCATCAAGCCCCTTCCATCAAGGCGAAAGACCGATCCCCAACACAAAGGTCTCCGTACTTGATGCCAAGCTGCCTCTGCTATTGGAGATCTGCATGACAGTGATGATGATGCCTACGAATACCGTTGCTGGGTACTAGTGTGCCTTGGTTGAGGGTGGGAAGGGTCAGATATCCCTTTCCTTGGTGTCTTAGCAGAGCTTCCTGAAGGAGCCTAAAACATATGGCTGTGAGCCATGGGCCCCAGGATTGCCAGCTCCTGCCTATAGCCAGGATAATCCTTGGCTGCCCAATAGCAGAAAGGAGCAGGCAGTGATCTGGGCCAGAGAGGCCAAGGCAAGAGGGCAGACAAGAGGTAAGTGGAAACCTGCCCAGGGAGGAAATGCCCGGATCCGCTGACCTGTTTTTCTTGTATCTCCCTTGTGCTGTCAGGAAGACAGATGACGTGGAGGGCGAGAGAGGTGGCAGATCCAGACACCTGCTGCTTCCAGGACTGGCAAGGGCCGAGGCGGTGGGTGAGCTGTCCCACACAGGTTCTGCCAGGATGTGCGGGGATGGAGCAGGAGGGGAGGTGGAAAGTATTTTGCCTAGGACCCTGGCTCAAGCCAGTCCCAGGAGAATGGCCAGAGGAGGGATTTGCGGCTCTAGAGGTCCGGTGAACGTCAACTATTAAACTGTAACTCAAGGGCTGCAGCAAGACTGACAGGATGACTTGAGTTGGGCAGGTGTTTCTACCATAAGATTAGAAGGCATTGTAGCAGGCAGGGTCAAGGCTAAGGCTACAGATTGAAAGTCATGTTTTCTGGCCCATGGGGAACTGAAGTATGCAAACGCTGGGCTGACAGCTACCATTTTATAACAGATGATCTGCTAATTGCATTTTATTAAATACTAAAAAAAGTTGGATGAGTAAAAGCATAAATAATACTCGAAATGAGTACTAACTATAATAAGGGCATCCAAAGTCACAGGAAAACATTTTTTAAGCACAAAAATGGATTCCACGACAGCATTTATTTCAAAATTTCTGTCTTCTCAGAATTAATGTTTTAAACAATGATTCATATAACTATCAATATTCCAATGGTCTTCAAGTTAATGCATACCAACGTCAAATTTTGTAAGGTTTACAAAGATATGAAATCCAAATTATAAGGTGATATGACTGTGGTAGATATGGAGAACTACAAATTCTAGCAATAAGCAAATAAAGTAAAGGTAAACTCTGGCGCCTCAGTTGTTTTTATTTACATAAGGAGTTTTTGACTAGTAAATACCCAATCAATGTAAGAAGAAAAGGTATTCTCATCAGTGATAGTTGAATACTATGCTATCTCAAAACATTCTGTCTTTCTCTGAAATGGTTTAGAGAGGAGTCACTCTTTGGATTTTTCTTCTAAGTGCATAATGATTTAGCTCTAATGATACAAATGACTTAAATTAACATAATTCTGAGTGCATACTTGACTAACAAATCTTAAGATTTTAGATATATTTTAGGATTAAATTAATTCCCATTTCAGTGTTTCTATAGGACTGAAACTACCATGCTATCTCCTCATTTCTTCTGAGTAGACACTATTGAACTTCTCCATGAGTTTACATATTTTTTACAAACTTATTAAATCATCAGGGACTCTGTCTTAAGGTGTAGGAAGGACAGAAACACAAAACCAAAATGAATCCAAACCTTCAAGAAGTTGACACAAAAAGTACACAAAAGTCAGCCATGGAAATAAGGGCAGATCATGCTATCATTAGAAAGTAACCTAAAGGTTCAGGGGAAGAAGAAATTAGTTTTGGACAGGAAGACCAGTATCTGAACTGGCCTCCAAGAGGCCTGAAGTTAGAAGGCTGTTTGCGTGCCTAACGTATGAACTGTAACCTCTGTACATCAGTTTAATAATAAAAATTTGAAAAAAAGAAAGGAATTAAGTAACTTATAACAAAGTCACAAGGATAGTAAAAAAATAAAAGTAACAAATGTAAGACTTATAGAAAAGCATGAACTGGATGACAGCAAGACAGAAAATGAAACAGTAGGGGGCTATCAGGAGGAATAGAATAAGCCAATAGAGTCAGTCTTGGAGGTACTATGTAGAAGGTGACACTAACACATTTTATTTGGGATGACCACCCTGTAACTACAACTCAAAACCCCAGAGGTGAAAGTCAACACCGAAGTTTCCTCCAAACAGAGGACGACATCAATATCAAGACACTAAAGAGAGAGAGAGAGAGAGAGAGAGAGAGAGAGAGAGAGAGAGAGAGAGAGAGAGAGAGAGAGAGAGAGAGAGATCCAGTAAAATTCATTGGGGCTGTTCTTGCCAGCCCAAGCAAGAAAGGATTCTGAGGGGAAGAGACCAGCAAAAAAGAAGACAATCAAGAAAAATGTCATAAAAGAGGATGTAAGTTTGAGCAAGGAAGAACACTCAGAGAGACACTCAGAGAGGCTCTAAGAAAATGAGTTCAATCAGGGAAAAGCCTTTTATAGGTAATGTTTATATTTGAACAAGAGCTTAGGATTTTTGTTTTTTTTTTCTTTAGAAATATTATTTAAATATACGGAAAATAGTATGGATGGCAAAAGGTGCTATTTATCCTGTATTTTTTATTTTTGTAATTTTGTATTCTTTTATTATTTAAAAGGTGATGTACAGAGAGATTACAAGAACATGTCAGGTAATGAGTACATTTCTTTTTATACAATGTCACCCCTTCCGCAAGCTCTCTCCCTGTGTTTTCTTCCATTCCCCCCACACAAGTTATATAGTTAATTTTCAACATAGTGTCTAGTGAGTATGTCTCTGTTTCTTTCATGGTCTTATAAGAAATCATTCTACAACACCACAGTAATCAAGCGGATCTTTCTAAAACATGGCACATCACTTTTCTAGCTAAAACTTTCTAATGTGTTCTTAGAATATTTGAAATTAAGTCTAAACTCTCTACTATGGTTAATAAAACTACACAAGTTCTTTTATGACTCTATATCAGTTTTCTTTTAGGCTAGATAAAGTGTGAAGTACCCTACACACACACACACACACACATACACACGCACACACACACACACACACACACACACACACACCCCTCCCTTAGTTCTTATAAGAAAGTTTGAGAAGGTTGGCTGAAAGAGAGAAAAAAGCTGAGGAATTAAGATTAACAAACCTTCCCAAGATCACCTAATTAGTAAGGCTTGCAACTGCTTCACCCCCAGTTTTCAACAATAACTAGCACTTACTGCATATCTTCTGCTAGACACTGCATGAATGTCTTTATATAAAGGTAACCACTTAATAGGACATATGCCACATGATGATATTATTATTCTCAAATGGAGAAAAAAACTTGGACTCAAAGAAGTAACTGGATTAAGTCACAGAAGTAGGAAATGGCAAGGCTAGAGTTTAAATAAACCCAGGACAATCCCACTTCATCCTGCTAACCCTAAGCATTTCCTCCTCCACATCCTCCTGCTCTTCCTCTTCCTCTTATGCCAGTCCTGGAGCTCAAGCTCATAGCCTGGGAACTGTCCCTGGGCTTATTTTGAAGAGCTTAGGTTTTTTAATACATTTTTAGCAAGTTTACTTAGGCTCATCTACCCTCCCATTGCAAAATGAAAACGTTCATATTATTCTGTATGAGTCAGTACTTTGCTGAGATAAATTTTTTCAATACCATCTGTTTCATCAAAAAAAATTCCTACTCTACATTAAAGATCAGCTATTGTATCATTCATAACATCTGTACAAATACAATTTCGAGATATGTAAGGGGGTTGGGAATTTTTATCTTTCATATATTATGTTCCTACAGCTTGTTTTATGCTGTATTTTGGAGTCCAACTGGAAGATAAATCTTTGCCCCTCTGTCTGAAGTAGTTTCACGTACAACCCGTTTATGATTATAACTCTGTTGTAGTTCCTATCTCTTATATTTTTAGAGTTTTAACTCATTCCATGTTTGAAACCAAAAGACAATCGCTGTGCTATTTGTCTATGAAAGGTGATTGTGCACAGTTTAACATCTGGCAAGCAAACGAGAACCATGACTATTTCTGTTAACATAGGAGGAATCCCCATCAGGGAAGTGACTTCAACTCAAAGGAAATATTTGGATAGGAGGAAGAGGGAAGTAAAGAAAAAGAGCAAATAAAACTTGTCAAGGGACCACTGTGTTGGGAGCCTTTTCTCTAGACTCGGTGCATTGAAAAACTCCATTATGGAGGTATCATTCCCATTCACACTTGAGCAAAACAGTATCAAAGACTATTATTACACAGCTAATATGGTGAAGAGGGGAATGGATCCCAGCTGTCTCCTCCATGAAATTGTGCAGCTTTCAGACTCAAGCTAATTGGACAGCATATCTACTCTGTAGCATAGTGGAGAGAGAAAGAAATGAGTCCCAGATTGGATAGTGAAGAGTGCCAACTTCAGAAAAGAACCACTGAAGGAGGGTGGGAAGAGAGGAGAGCTGAGGTACAACAGTGATCACCAGCACAAAGGAGGAAAGATAATTTCAAAGGAAGGGTACTTGAGAATGGTCAGCATTAAGAAGTTCAATCAATAAAAGAACAGGCTCTCCACCTGCTAATGCAATCACCATTAACCCAAAAAAGCATACAAATCATCATTAATGCCTTCTTCTCCCTCACCAATTAGTAGCAGGGTTCAAATGAATTCCCTTCCCAGGCCTTACTTTCCATCCTTTCTGCCCTCACTCTACCTCAAATTTTTACTCCCCAGCTGAGAAACGTGTAGCCTGGTCTTATGGTTTCTAGTTGGTGCCCTGGAGTGGATCGGGTGAGAGAACAGAAAAACTTATTTCCTTGAAGCTTAAGAACATAATGGGAGGGCTGAAAGTGAGGAAGTGGGTGGATGGACCTTGAATAAACATTCAGAACCCTCTAGTTCTCCTTTCTGTTACAACCTAAAGCCTGCACGACCAGAGATCTGTAATACAACTCTCCTCTATCTTATTGGCCAGAACAGGGTCCGAGGACATGTTAGATTGTTACAGAGCCACAAATGAAGTACTCATTTTCAATACTTGATGCACTTAGGGTACATTTGAAATCCATTTCCCTCTTCTACCTTTACGCTTCTATCTCCCTAACACACCTGAAGCCAAGTTTATCATCAAATTGAGGAGGGGGAGGAGAGCAGAGGAGGAGGAGAGCAAAGGAGGCAGAGAGCAGAGGAGGCAGAGAGCAGAGGAGGAGGAGAGGCGAAATGGAGAGCAGAGGAGAGCAGTGGAGAGCAGAGGAGGAGAGCAGAGGAGCTCAGAGGAGTGCAGAGGAGAGCATTATTTATTTTTGTTTGTTTTTCTCCCAGCTGGGAGGAAAGCCACAGTCTGAGGATGGTCCTTGCCTGCGGGTCCCCGTGCTGAGCCCCATACAGGTCCCTCACCGCGCCTGCCTGGCACCTACTCTGCCAACTACTTGTGCAGCCGCCAGGACTGAACTTTGGAGGACTTGTCGCTTCTCCTCTGGCCAGTTGTCTTGGCAGGAGGTAGAAGGTGGCCTGAGGAGCCACCCCTACCATGCTGGTGAAGAAGCCCGTGGGGAAGGGAGCAGGGTGAGAGGCTGGATCTGAAGAACCCAGCCCTTCCAGGCAGCATTGCACCTGCGCTATGCCCCCATGCACCACCCTGGCGACCCTCCTATCCGGGGTGGCCATGATTTCTTGTCTGTAACTTGGGGTGAAAACCAACGACCTTCAGGCGAGGATCCTCACCCTGGAATCTACTAAAAGGGCGCCCTCCGTTCCCCTGCTGCCGGAGAAGGCAGATCAGCTGAAGACCATAGTACTTGAGTGGAGTGACTCCTGGCTCAGGTGTGTGAGGCTGGGACTTGCGCAAGGGGGAGTTGAATGTGGATAGAATTTTGCACAGGTTCAGTCAGTGTGCAGGATCCACCCTTACTGGTTATACAGTTGATTTGGGATGTGTGAGACTATGTGGTATCTACTTATTCAAGTCCCTTCCTTGGGTTCTCTCCAAGTCTGTGTGTAGGATCTTCCCTCTGTCTTCCTTAAGGATTGCATGTTGCAATGGCAGTAGGGGCTTTGCCCGGCTGTTTAGTTTTGTGGAGTCTGGGCTGTCAGCATTCTCAGTTGTATGGAGAATATTCATTGTAATGCTCACATCTGTTTTTCATTTGATAAGGTTAGGCCTTATCAATAGAGAATGGTAAGCACTCTTAAAAGTGAAATAAGCCCATAGATTTAAAAATTCATTTAACTCGGAATTCTTTTCATATTAAATGTTTTAAAAATTGGAAAAAAAGTTTTCCTTTGTTTTTTTGGAGGGGGAGAGTTAACAGAGGTTGTGCTCAGATATTGATGAAAGGAGAATTGAAAGGGATTCCTTTAAAGATGACTTAGACTCCAGTAGGGAGAGGGTAGTTTTTCTGCCAGTGAAGAGATGCAGTAGTTGCAGCCCGAATGTGATAAAGTATGTCTACAACATTGGCTGTTATTGATAGGACACACATTGCCATGAGCTGCACTGTTAATGCCAGAGTTTTGCCTTGGCTGTGCAGGGAGAGGGTGGTGATAGTTGAATAGTGAAGAAAGGTGTTACCCAAATCTATCAATCCATGTCAATGGTAATTTGCTTTTTAAATTAAAAACAAAATTATTTCTTGAATACTGTTAGCACTGGCTAAGATCCATGCACTTACATAAATGCTGTTTGTGCAGGCTATCAAACATTATTAACAGCCACAGAGGAAGAGTCCCTGAAGAACTCACAGAACTGGAATACTACTGCTAGCTCTTAATAGATCTTCTTTTCCTACAGGAATCCTACGAACACATGGCTAAACTAAGAATCACAAGAGAAAAACCTTCTGAGTGCAACTGTCCAGCAGGTAAAAAATGAAACTTACTTAACTAGGTTCCATCTAGAGGAGAGCGTTTGCAAACCAAAGATCATATGCCTGTCAGGTCTACCTGTAACAGTAACAGAGAAAGAATGCAGACCCAACTTGCTTTAAGAAAATCAACATGTCTCCCTTTGACAGAGGGTGAGTAAAGGCCCAAATATTATTTTAAGCAGCATACCAGTGTCTGTGAGGGGAAAAAAAAGAGCTAATCACCATGAAAAATACAGGCAAGGGAATATACAAAGTTCTTAGTGTCCCACATTGAAAAGTCATCTTCAATTTTATTAAATAACTTCAGTGTTCGTGGTGAACATGGTCTGAATAGCTGTGAAGCTCTGGTATCTAATGTTATATTAGTGCAGACTTGTTTGTGGTTATTATATTCGCAAGTGATCTAACCTGTAGGTAAAAATGAAGACTAAAGGAAATTAGTTCTTTATTTTGTTCTCAGTACCTTGCCAGAAATATTCTTCCATGCTGTCCATTTTTCTGTGAAGTTATAAGAAACCATAGTGACAGTGTGTATTAGAAGGATAAAGACGAAACAGTAGTGAATGAGCAACACCACCCCCACCCCCCGAATGATTAAATCTTCATTCACAGACTTCTGAGCCTTGGTAGTTGTCTGTAGACCTAACAATTTAAAAGCTCTTGGAATATGGCCAGGGGAAGGCATTTAGTGGATACAATATTATATAAGGCATCAAAACTCCCATGAATCGCAAGATGTTGTTTAGATAAACATGGTGAATGTATTTATGAACATTCTAGGTTCTTTCATCCTTATGCAAGGAAAATGAGTCTTTTTCTCTCATATGGAAGAGCTCATTTCAATGTAGTCATTTGCTTCATAATGACACTTCAACCCATGACAGGTCACAAATATAACAGTGGCCCCCTAAGATTGTGTAAACTAGTGATGTCATAGCCAGCTTAGTTTGTGTGAGTGATCTGTGTGATGTTTGCTCAGCAGTGGGATGGCAACAGCACAGCCCTTAGAATACACTCCAGTTATGATTAAGCTGCAGGTGACTGTGAAAAACTTTGTGGCTGCTGTTCACTGCTGGCTCACGCCTGTAATCCTTGCTACTCAGTAGGTGGAGATCTGAGAATTGCAGTTCAAAGCCAGCCTAGTCATCAAAGACAATGAGACTCTTATCTCCAACAAACTAAGAAAAAGCTGGAAAAGGCACTGTGGCTCAAGTGTTAGAACGCTAGCCTTGAGCACAGAGAGGCTCAGGGATAGCACCCAAGACCCTGAGTCCAAGCCCTGGGACTGGGGATAAAAAGGACTACTGCCTGTAATTTCTTATAGTTTCTGGTTGGTTTTTGTCTCATGATAACTTGTTCAGGCACAGTTTAGACTTTTCAATTCTCAGGTTATACAGCATAAAATCTTTTAGTATTTGTATTTGTATTTAGTATTTGTATTTGACCATCTTTGAGATATATTATTTTTCAGTGAAGGCTTTTGATGAGAAGACAAAGCGTGGATGTTTGACATTGTGTGTTTCATCCTGAGTAGTTGAGAAAGACCTCAGAAATAAGATATTCAAGGGTAGAACTTTTCCAGCACAGGAATGAAATCACAGCTTCCCCTGACCCATAGAGATGATGTTAATTCCCCCGACAGTGGGTAAGGTAGGTATAGGACTTCACAAATCACACCTGGCAGGAAAGAGCATCTTTTGAATATACAAAAAAATCCAGTACACGGGCTGTGTGTATGTGGGGAGCTTAAATTTAATTTGGAAGATTCATAACAAACTTGGTAAAATGTTGAAAAGTGACCACACTGAGTTCTATTTCCAGAGGAGATACTATTGTTTTTATGATGCTTCATGTAGGCCAGTGATTGAACTCTTGTCATCTGGGAGAAAGCTATTATCCTTAAGAGTTTGCTGTATATTCCCTGGGATGATTATTACAGACTTTGTATTTCCATCTTGCTTTTTTTTTGGTCAGTCCTGGGCCTTGGACTCAGGGCCTGAGCACTGTCCCTGGCTTCTTCCCGCTCAAGGCTAGCACTCTGCCACCTGAGCCACAGCGCCCCTTCTGGCCGTTTTCCATATATGTGGTGCTGGGGAATCGAACAGAGAGCTTCTTGCCACTAGGCCATATTCCCAGCCTTGTTTTTCCATCTTAATGTGATAAATGAATAATAAACAGCAATTCTCTTGGGTTGTTGTTTTTTGGTTGCTCTATCACCTGCTTTCCTTCTTGCCACCACTAGAACTCTGCATTACATCAGTTTTTACCTGGCTCCTTGGGAGGGAACTCTGAAGGGGCACATTCAAACACACAGAACCAGATGGGGTTTTTGGTGAGTTACAGAAATAAACTCAGTTCTGCTTGTCCAATAACAAGACATCACCCAAACGCAGGCTTTGTGTTAAAAGTAAAAGATTCTGGAGAAAACCAGCTGATGCATGATTATCTTAGGGAATGAGCTGGCTGGCCAAAAGGGCTTAGAAAGAAGATATGGCACTTCCCACCTGATTTGGCTGGAACCTCTGTTCGCCATGTGTGACTAAGACTTGTCACCCAGACATCTGTTTGCTGGACAGAGTGAGACAAGTGTGACCTCAACTCAGTTCCTGTGGACACATGCCCATCCATTCAAGTTGAAACTCTTGATGCCAGGCTGAGTCTCAGAGCCAAGGGTCGGTAGCAAAGAAGCAAAGTTGTGTTGTTTGTACTCACTGATGGCTTCTGCTAGAACTCAGGTCTTACTGGGGTTTTCCCAGGTAGCCTCTGTGGGAAGGCTTTGAGGACGATTTATTGAATGGCTTCTCACAGTAGGAGAGGCTCTTTGTGATTTACTTTCTATAACTAGGAGAGTTTTAAGTGCTAGCAATCTTAGGATTTGTCCCCTGGGCAGAGGGACTCCAGAGCTAGAAGCCTAATAAGGAATCCAGAATGAGCTGGATATGTCTAGACTGCAATCTTAGAGCTGGAATCCTAGATCTAATACTAAATAATGGTGTGACTGTGATCAAATGAATGCACTTCATTTTTTCACCAGGAAATAAAAAGACTAGAAATTCCTTCTCCATTGTATGATTTATGTAAATTGTTTGACATATTAGTGTTTAGATCTTAAATATTACTTCTGTTTTTTTGTGTTGGTTTTTGTTTTTGGTAGGTTTCTCAGAAAGACTAGGCAAATTCTCATACCACTAAACCTGCACCCACAGTTCACTAGTCTTTTTCTTACATTCCTTCCTCTGCTCCACAGAGGAACAAGTGGGAAATGTTGCAAAAGTTGCTCAGAACCTAAAGCTAATGTACATGGCAGTTAGTTAAACATCTGTACGTCATTTATAAAGATAATCTTGCCTGTCAGTATCTCTTGGTGTTGTAGCAGTGGAATTTGGGGTTTTTCATGATACCTAGTTTTGTCTCCAAAGTGTTCACCAAAATGACAGGGGAAACAGACCATTTAGACTAAAGTATACCGGGTAGAAAGTCATGGATTTATTGGGCATGGACTTAGTAAAGAGTGTCTTTACAGCTTCAATATGAGATGTTTACCAAAATGAGTGTCTTCTCCATCTGACTCATAGACCTATTCAAATCAGATTTATTTATACAGTGATATTTATAACATAAAGTTGGACAGTCATTATTATATCATCTTTGTCCTCAGTAGAAAGGTATATTTACCTTTTTTGTAAGATCAAGAGACGCTCTAGAAAACCAAAAGAAAATTTGCTTTTAAGAACCCCAAATAATTCATCAAAGCTATGTTTAGCCGATTTGCGTTAGCAATGGCAGAGACAAGGAAATAACAGCTGCTATTTGTGGCTTGATCCCTGTCATACCTGACTGTCTCTAAGAGAGTAACTTGGCTCTTCACTATGGCTACAGAATTCTACTTCAGGTTGTGTTCTTTGGATCTTCCATGAAGTATGCATAAAGCAGGCATATTTACAGAAAGGTTTCTCTGTCCAGCCAGTGAAGAACGATGGGAATGGATACACCATTCAAGAGATAAGAACTCATTCATCAGTACCATTGGCCTCCTCAGCCTATTATATGTTGAAAAGATATGTCCCGGCCATCCCAGAGGACCATGCAGAGATCATCACAGACAGGAGAAGAAGGTTCAAAAGGAAGTTTATTAGTGGGGCCATAGTTCCCATGGGAGAGGGAGCTACATGGTGTCTGCACCTTATCCAGCTGGCAGCTTCTCTCTCTGGGGGTAAAGGGGAAGTAGATAGGTAGTGAGTAGGAGTGGCTCATTAGGTATGGGTGGATCTGGGGGCTAGTGGGAGGAGCTGAGGACCTGAGGCTAAGGAAATGCAAACAGGTATAAGAATCTCTGTGGTGTCATCCATGAAGAATAGGAAATGAAGAAAGCCACCTTGGCTTTTCATTAACATGTTACACAATCTTGTGCAAATCATTTCCACATATGGCTTTTTACAAACTGGTCATATCATTGTAAGTAAGAGCTGGGCAATAACGACTTAGCATCTTAGTCAATTCTCTACCTAGTATAAATTCTAAACAGTCCCAGATTTTGGGATTTTTTTTTGGGGGGGGGGCAAATGAGGCAGACTTGCCCTGTATCCTCATGGAGTTTCTAGTTCCATGAAGATGACACCAAATGTTAATTTGAAAAGGACTTTCCATGTGGGATAAGCAAAATCAAGAGGAGTACATTTTGGAGCATATAACCTAAATCTATGAAATTTTTACAATATGGGAAGTTGTTTAAATGGTTTGGTGATAGAGAAAGAAAAATATACTTATGTTTCAGAAATTCATAATAGAAGAAAATATGGCTCCTGAGAAAATCTGTAGGAATGGATACAAAGTTTGTTGGTTGCCTTTTGAATTTCTAAGAATTGATGGATAGGTAGATAAAGGTACACTGGTAGCTGATCTGCTGATATTTCATATGAAAGAAACATGATATTTTTTTTCTTGGTCATGGGGCTTGAACTTTGGGCCTGGGCTCTGTCCCTGAGCTCTTCAGCTCTACTACCTGAGCCACTTTCTAAACATGATTTTTAATATAGAATGGACAGCCTGTTCTATATGATGGTAGTCTACTCTATTCTATGAATAGTGAGAATAAATTTGAGAACTTCTTGTGTGGAGTGTTTAACAGCTACAGGTAAAAAGTGAGACTAGAAGCCATCTGGTGGTGGCTCACAGTTATAATTCTAGCTTCTTAGGAGATTGCAATCTGAAGGTTGGGATTCAAAGCCAGCCTAGGCAGGAACTTCGATGAGTCTCTCACCTTCATAACGACCAAAAAGCCAAAGTAGAGCTGTGGCTCAAGTGATAGAAAGCAAGCCTTGAGCGAAAAAGTTAAGGGGCAATGCCCAGACCCTGAGTTCAAGCCCTAGTATGAGCATACACAGAAAGTAGATACTTCTTAAGGTATCCTCTATACTTATGAAATGAATATTTACAAACTGGGAGTAAATACCAACAAGCGCAAGTACCCCTCATTCCCAAGTGGGAGCAGTACAGATCCTGGTGATGGATTGAGGACGCCCCAGTATGGTGATGGAGGTAAATGTTCATGCTTGCTTTGAGATAGAGCACTCTTCCCCCTGGTGTCAGAGCCTTTGTGTTCCTTTGCTAATCCAGTTGACTTGAGCATATAAAACTCCATGTCTTGCTGTATACATTTTCAATGATACAGAGAACAGAAACAGTTTTACCTTAAGCAACTTGAATAAGCAACTTGAGATGGTGAATGTTATGGAAATGAAAATGGCAGATATTCTCCACTTCCTGTGACACAGAACAGGGCACAGTGATGAGGGTGCCCCCACGAATATCCCCAGTAAGTCTTTCTCAGGCCTACTGAATCCAAAAGGCTGGACATGACATGCTCAGTGACTTTTCTGCTGAGAGTGGACAAGGACAAGTTGCCTTTTGAAGGAGTGTTCTTGTTTCTTCTCTTTTGTCTGCCTTGTTTACAAATGAAGAAGCTAATTCTTCCAATTCTTGCTCTGTGATGCTTGGCTTGGAACTTGAGGCCTTTTCCTTGCTTCATTTAAACCACTCCTCCAGTTCTTTTTTTTTTTTTTTTTTTTTGGCTTTTGAGTTATCTTTGGATAGTCTTTTGGGCTGGCCAGCCCTCCCCTTCCTCTATCTCTTCCACCTTTCTCCCTTTTCCTCTGCCCTTTTTCACCCTTCTTCCCCTTTAACTCCTCCTCCCCTCCCTCCCCTGCTTTTCATTTGATCAGGTGGACTCAAGACTGTGATCCTCCCTACCTCTGTTCCCCAGTATCTGGGAAACAGAAGTGTGCCACGATGTCCGGCTTCCTTTCTCTTTCTCACTGTAGTAATTCCCTCGGTAATTATGTAAAAGGATACCAATACTACATGGAGTTTCAATTCACTGTGGCTTATTCGATGTGTAGGAGCAAGAATTCTTTCAAGGCCACAGTCTGCTCTGCTTCTGATTGCTTTGTAAGGGTGTAAAATCAACTCTGTGACATGACCCAAATGGAAGCCATCCAAGACCTATCATGAAAAACTGGGTGCCCTCCTTACCACGTTAGAGACTTTCTGGGGTGGTTTCGTGGAAGTGGAGAATGTGAAAACTGTGTATGGATGACTCTGAGCTGCAGGCTGAAACCAGAAACCCAGGATATGACTGGCTACACCCAGATGCATTGCTACCTAACCTGGCTTGCCAAGATGGGTGAAGATTGGTGGGGTGGTTTAAAGTGCCATGGAATTTCACAATGCCCCCATCCCTCCCCAATTTGTGTTAACAATGGTGATTCTTACGTGGAGATAGGAGGAACTGAGCTAAATAGGAGTTCAGTGCTCCACCAGTTTCTTCCCAATTGAATTGCCAGCTATCCCTTGTCTTCTTTGGTGATGGACAAAATCAGTAGAGAAAGCAAATAGTTTCTCCAACCCATCAGCTCTAAGATACCTGAAATGCAGTCAATGTTGCACTTGTGTATAGTAGATAGAGCCACAGCCATGAACTTTGGGCTAGTATTACAACAGCTAGAATACGTGGAATTAATACTGTCATTCAACTTTCTGTGGAACTTCTTCCCCTCAAAATTTGGAATTTCTATGAGTACAGTATAATTTGGAATTGCGATGACACTTCTGATGTCATTGCATCCAGAGATGTCACTGCCTCTTCAGTTGAAGGCCTTATTCTCTTCATGAATGGTAGTTGAAATGTATTCATTTCCCTACATAATGTGTTCCTTACATTGATCACTAGATTCATGCAGTTTTTGTTATAAGGGCATACTTATAGGCTTTGACACCTAGAATGTAAAAAAAAAAATTATAATTTCAATTTATAGGCCTTCTCTTCTTCATTATGGACATGAAACTTTAATTCTTGTATTTAAAATATATTCACACGTTTTAAAATACAATGATCATATTTACTCTAATTGAGTAAATTGTAGCAAGCTCTAGCTTGTACATTATGGTATAACTGGGAGTCAGAATATATGTCTAGATAGACTTCTTTGTTATCGGTTCCTCTCGCCTCTTCTTCCACTTTTCTCACCTCTTTTCCTCCTCTTCCTTCTCCCTTTTCTTCCCAAAGAGCTCAGTGTTCTTCACTGAAAGTGAGGAACCTATTCCTTAATCTGTTAGCACTAGGAAGTTGGGGAAATGCACAATGTAACCCACTGTGATATCATACATCACAAACATCAACATCTCTCACCCCATCCGTCTGCCTTAAAGTCTGAGATTTTTTTAAGCCTTTAAGTCATCTCAGTTTTTGACATGTTTCTGTGCATTTTTTCATTTTTCTTTGTGCTTTTTTACTTTTTGGTGCCAGCACCAGGGCTTGTACTCAGGTCCTGAGTGCTAGCCTTTGCACTCAAGGATAGTGGTCTACCACTTGAACCACAGCTCTGTTTCCTGATTTTTTAGTGATTAATTGTAGATAAGAGACTTTCTGGTGCATGCTTTCTTTGAACCTTGATTCTCAGAAATCATTCTCTTGAGGATTACAGACATGAGCCACTGGCACCTTGCTCCTTTGAGCTTTTATTCTTCACACATACACACATAGAGTCTTGTCAACAAGTTGCTGCTGCCATTAACTTTTTAATATAGTTATTGTTAACACTAGAGATTTGTTGAGCAGTTAATGTTTAGCTGGCCAAATAGTATCTGCAACATAACTTTCCCCCAAATTACAATGTCCCTTAGTATCTGAAGTGGGTTGGCTCTACAACCCATGTGGCTAATGAAGTTCTTTTGATATAAAACAGTATAATATTTGCATATAAACTACAAACATCCTTCATATACTTTGTCTTCTCTAGATTGCTTACAGTAAGTAATATAATTGAAATAATGTGTAACTAGATTTTATACCATATTATAGGGCATTATGACAAGCAAACAGTGTGAATGTGTTTTAGTACAGATGCACTGCTTTTCCCTTAAAGATGTACAATCTGTAATTGGTTGAATTTGCATATGCAGAGTATTTATTTGTGCATTATTTATAGAAACTATGCTGTAAGAAAGTTGGTCTTTGGTAAAATGATGATGGTTCTATGTTGAAACTGAAATGGACACCATGAGGAGACTGTGAGTTTTGTGTCTGCATTTAAATGACAGGCAAGATCTTGAGAAATTACTAATATTGTAGCCAATATTGACTGAGAAATCCAATGCATTTCACAGAGAGAGTGTAAATCTGGCCACATTGTAACAAGTACAACACAAGGAAAATTGAAAGACTATCTTGTTCCCATTGAAATGAATGTCCACTGTCATCAGGTGTTTGAGCAGGGAGTTGTGGATAGCTCTTTGGCCAAGCAAAGCACATTTTATACGTGTCTGGTAGGACATGCAATAGAATGACACAGCAGCTCTACAAGCTATTGAGCTTTGGTGAGTGATTGTTTTCCCTTCCATATATCGTTTCAAACTATGGGCTTCAAGGAAGTCTGGAACATAAAAATGACTTTTTGTTTTGACAGACCTGGGGCTTGAACTCAGGGCCTGGGCACTGAGTTTCTTTTGCTCAAGGCTGGCACTCAGCTCTACTCTGAACTATCTGGTGGTTGGAGCTAAGTGTCTTGTGGACTTTTCCTGCCCAGGCTGGCTTTGAACTGTGATCCTCAGATCTCATTTCTGAGTAGCTAGGATTGTAGGCATAGGCCACCAGTACCTGACTTCCTGACTTTTTCTCCTCTGTCCTTTGTCCTCCTCCTCAGGCCCCCTTCCTTCCTTCCTCCTCCTTTTTTCATCTTTCTTCTTTTTTCCCCTTTTCTTCATTGCTTTGCTTTCTGAGAGAAGTCAATGATCAGCCAACCATGAAATGGGAAAGTGGACCAAATAAGGCTGGATAATTTATTTGAGCCAAACAGAGGTATTATAATCTATTAAAAATATTTAGCCAAACACACTGTATCTGTGACTTTATCTCCTAACCCTGCAGACTGTCTGGTAGTTGCCCAGGACCTGAGGCAGGAAGGCGGACCCGTGTGCCTGAACTTTCCAGTCATGTCTTTGCATCTGGTAGTTTTTAATAAAAGAAAAACTCTAACATTGTGAAATTACATCAGTGAAGAAACCATAGCTTTTTATGTTCTTATATATGCTTTTCTTCTGTGCAACTTTATTCAATGCCCTAAATTTCAGCTAATTTTGAGTTATTTTCTTGAATATTGAGATAAGTCTGGAAATCAGGCTAGGAATAAATGAAGTGCTGGTGTGGTAATAAAATTTATGTTACCATTTTATGAATATGAAAATGTCTAATTTTTGGAACACAAGGTATCTTTGGATTAAGAAGTCTAGGACATTTTATTCTTTTACACCTTTTTTTTAAAGCAGGAAAACCTTTGCTTCTACCATCAGTCTTGAAGCAGAAATCCCAGAAAAAATAATTGTATAATCAGTCACAAAGAATTACTACACGCATCATGTATCCCTTCCTCATCATTTCCCATTTCTTAGGAGTCTCCACATTGTTTAATTGTAATCATGTGCAACTAGCATTTTAAAGCTTCACACTGCTTTCACATTTATGGGATATGATGAGAAGATTAAGAATGGTTGAAACAAGAATAAATACAGGAAACTTAAGAGTAGATGTAGAAATGTGACTCCACCAGGCTTTCATGGAGCACACATTACCTCAGTGGGCTTCATGTTGTGGCCATCCATATATAGAAGAACAAACTAGAAGGTGCACTCTCCCAAACAACCCTCATTCTAGTCAGGCCCCTCTCCTGTACTCTGCTTTGCAATTCTGTAGCAGGAATCTAAACTCTGGTTTCCTTCCATTGCAATGGTGTTGTTTGACCTGACTTTCCCTCAGCATGGAACTTACGCATATGGGACTCAGGTGGCAGGGCCCTGCCTTTCCAGGGCCTGCACTTAGTATTCAATCTATTGTGGAGCAGAGGGATGTTCATGACCCATAGCAAAACTCCTCCCACGTCCCATAAAGTGACATGTTGTTTCTATTAAGGGATCATTTTCTTAAGTGAAATCATTACCAGTCATGATGGCATGGAAGTATACAGAGGCCAAGTGATATGTGTTACTTTAATTACCGAAGAAGTATCTATAACGATTCCATAATGGTTCAAAGAAGAATTTTAAGACTGAAACATTGTTTTTTTTGTTTGTTTAGTTCAGAAGTAATTGAAATGGAATATGTAAATAGAGTCAAAGTGGACTTTTCCAAGTGAGAAAGAGAAGTCAATTGCACTTCGAAAGAAACTATATGACTATAGCCAGAAAGACATCGCCAATTAACAAATATTTATTTTCCTTTGCTATTCTCTGCTATTTATCCTGTTACATAGTAGTGGAATGAAGTAGGAAGAGAGTGATGTAGAGTGTATAGTTTTCCATTGCAACACAAACTGTATCTGTCTATCTATCTATCTATCTATCTATCTATCTATCTATCTATCTATCTATCTACCTACCTACCTACCTATATTTTTGCTGTTACCGGGGTTTGAACTCAGGCTTGGACACAGTTCCTGAGCTTTTTTTGCTTAAGGCTAGCAGTCTGTCACTTGAGCAATAGCTCCACTTCCAGCTTTTTGGTGGTTAATTGAAGAGAAGAGTCTCACAGAGTTTTCCTGTCCAGGCTGGGTTAGAACCTCGATCCTCAGATCTCAGCCTCCTGAATAGCTAGGATTACTGGCTACAGCCACTGGCTTCCAGCTTAATTTCCCTACAGTCTTAAACTATATAGGAATCAACTCTTTGGTGAGCTTTTTTCCATTTTTATGTTTATATTACTAATGATTATTTTGTCTCTATTTTGCTATCTTATGATTATTTAATTAGAAGACAATTGTTTATTTTTTATTTGATTAGTTATTTAAAGGACGGGTCTTTGGGGCTTTATATCATAGGATCCAAAGGTAGCACTAATGTCTGTGAACCTTAAAATTATACTACCACTTTTTTGATGAACAAAGCTCATTAGAAACTGGAGCTATTCTCACTTCCTCATCAGAGAAATCTCTTTGTAAGTCTTTAGCCCACTTGTTGAGGGGGCTGTTGGTTCTTTGCGGTTTTGTTTTGGAGGAATTTAATTTTATGTAGTTCTGCATATATTTTAGATATGAGGTCTTTGTTCATTGTATGGCTGATAAAGATCTTTTCCCAATCTGTAGGCTTTCCATTCATCTTGTGAGCTATGTCCTTTGCCCTGCAGAAGCTCAGCAGTTTGATGCAGTCCCATTTGCTCATCCTTTCTTTGATTTGTAGCATTTATGGCTCTTTGTTAAGGAAGGACTGTCCTGTGCCAAGGAGCCCAAGTGTTTCTCCTACTTCTTTTAGTGCTTTCAAGGTATCTGTTATAATTTCAAGATCTTTGATCCATGTGGAATTGATTTTGGTTCAGGATGATATATAAGGATCTAGTTTTGCTTTGTTGTGGGTGATGAACCAGTTTTGCCATCACCATTTTTAAAGGGGCTATCTTTCTTCCATCGTATTTTTTAGCTCCTCTATCAAAGATTAAGTGGGCATAGTTCTGTGTGTTCACTGCTGGATCTTCAATTCTGTTCCATTGGTCTTCAGGCCTGTTCCATTGCCAATACCAAGCTGTTTTTATAGCTATAGCTTTATAATACAGCTTGAAGTTTGGTATTGTAATTCCTCCGGCACTGTTCTTTCTGCTTAGGATTGTTTTTGCTAGTCGGGGGTCATTTATTTTTCCATATAAATTTCTGGATTGCTTCCTCAATTTCATTAAAAAATGGTGTTGGGATATTAGTGGGTATTGCATGGAATTTGTAGATAGCTTTTGGCAATATTGCCATTTTGACTATATTAATCTCCCCAATCCAGGAGCATGGGCGGTTTTTCCATTTCCTTAGTTCTTTTTTTTTTTCAAATTTTTATTATTAAACTGATGTACAGAAAGGTTAAAGTTTCATACTTTAGGCAATGGATACATTTCTTGTACAGTTTCTTACCTTGTCCCTCATACCCCCCTCCTTCCTCCCCCTTTCCCTTCCCCCGCCCTCGGAGATGTTCAGTTCACTTACACCAAACAGTTTTGCAAGTATTGCTCTCGTAGTTGTTTGTCTTTTTTTACCCTGTGTCTCTCAAATTTGGTATTCCCTTTCAATTTCCTATTTCCAATACCAGTATACACGGTTTCCAATATACGCAGATAAGATTACAGAGATAGTGTAGGTACAACCACAGGAAGGTGATACAAGAACATCATCAATAATAGAAGCTACAGACACATAGGACGTTGAAAGTAGTTACAACTGTTTCCATAACATGGAGTTCATTTCACTTAGCATCATCTTATGTGTTTTTTGGTGTTTTTTTTTTTTTTTTTTTGCCAGTCCTGGGGCTTGGACTCAGGTCCTGAGCACTGTCCCTGGCTTCTTCCCGCTCAAGGCTAGCACTCTGCCACTTGAGCCACAGCGCCGCTTCTGGCCGTTTTCTGTATATGTGGTGCTGGGGAATTGAACCTAGGGCCTCGTGTATCCGAGGCAGGCACTCTTGCCACTAGGCTATATCCCCAGCCCCATCTTATGTGTTTATAAGGGTATAGCTATTGGGCCTGGTGATGCTCTGCTATGACTTGCCTAAATCTGTACTAATTAGCCTTAATTTTGTTTTTTATGCTTTTAAAGTTCTAATCATAGAGGTCTTTCACTTCGTTGGTTAAGGTTATTTCTAGGTATTTCATGATGGCATGGAAGTATACAGAGGCCAAGTGATATGTGTTACTTTAATTACCGAAGAAGTAACTATTACAATTCCATAATGGTTCAAAGAAGAATTTTAAGACTGAACCATTGGTTTTTTTGTTTGTTTAGTTCAGAAGTAATTGAAATGGAATATGTAAATAGAGTCAAAGTGGACTTTTCCAAGTGAGAAAGAGAAGCCAATTGCACTTCGAAAGAAACTATATGACTATAGCAAGAAAGACATCACCAATTAACAAATATTTATTTTCCTTTGCTATTCTCTGCTATTTATCCTGTTACATAGTAGTGGAATGAATTAGGAAGAGAGTGATGTAGAGTACATGGTTTTCCATTGCAACACAAACTCTATCTATGTATCTATCTATGTATCTATGTATCTATCTACCTACCTACCTACCTACCTACCTACCTACCTACCTATATTTTTGCTGTTCCCGGGGTTTGAACTCAGGCTTGGACACAGTCCGTGGGCTTTTTTTACTTAAGGCTAGCACTCTGTCACTAGAGCAGTAGCTCCACTTCCAGCTTTTTGGTGGTTAATTGAAGAGAAGAGTCTCACAGATTTTTCCTGCCCAGGCTGGCTTAGAACCTTGATCCTCAGATCTCAGCCTCCTGAATAGCTAGGATTACTGACTACAGCCACTGGCTTCCAGCTTACTTTCCCTATAGTCAAACTATATAGGAATCAACTTTTTGGTAAGCTTTTTTTCATTTTTATGTTTATATTAGTAATGATTATTTTGTCTCTATTTTCCTATCTTATAATGATTTAATTATAAGACAATTGTTTATTTTTATTTCATTAGTTATTTAAAGGACAGGTCTTTGGGGCTTTATATCATAGGATCCAAAGATACAGCACTAATGTCTGTGAACCTTAAAATTATACTACCACTTTTTTGATGAACAAAGCTCATTAGAAACTGGAGCCTGTGGCTCAGGCCTGTAATCCCAGATCCTCATGAGATTGGAGGATTGTGCTTTGAAACCCGCCCTGGGCAGGGAAGTCCATGACATCCATCCTCCATGAACCACCAAAGTACCAGAAATGGCGCTATTTCTCATGGGGTAGCATGCCAGCATGGAGTGACAAAGCTAAGGGACATAGCCCAGTCTCTGAGTTCAATTTTCAGTGCTGGCTCAAAAACCAAAACCCCACCAAAACACAAATGACCTGAAAGACTCTAGTCCCTGTGCGTAGGAACTAATAATTTGTCCTACAACTGTGAAGGGAAGAGCTTCTGAGTTCTTACAAAAACTATCTTTAAGTATTTGTGCAAAGGAGATGCCATTTGACAAAGCAGTTTATGAATATGGCCCATCTTAACCCACCTCACCCCTTTCAACATTCTTGCCCCTCCTTCCTCTGCCCAGCCCTTCCGTTTTCTTACTTTTGTAGTATGTACAATGAATTCTTGACTACATTTCCCCCCTTCCCCTTCATTTGTCTCCCACTCTCCCCTTGCCCCCACTTGATGAGCTGCTGTTTTTCACCCTTATGCTTTGGGAAGTAATGATAAGCACCACCCTCCTCCCCCAGTACTTCCTCAGAACTTTCTAGATTCCTAAGAGTGGTCATTGTAAATGTCTAACACAAGAATAAATAGGATAGCAAGATATGAGAGGGTTAAAGACATGCTTTAATCATAATCTTTGTGATTCGAATAAAGAAATATTGTTGAATAAAAACACTGCACATTCCTGTTGGATATTTCTCACAGAGTGAACACAGTGTTGTCCCAACTGTTTTATTATATTTAAGTTTTTGGCTCATCACTGGTATTTGTTTCATAATCTAACAAAAAGATCACATGTCTCTTGCTAGCAAAAGCTGCAGAGGAGGGAATGCTTATTCTATGTGTAGAGAGAGAAGGAAGGCTGGAGAGATGTTTGTGCTTGTGGAGAAGCTTTTTTTTTTTTAATAAACGCAGGCCATGTTTGCCACCTCCTGAATTTTGCGCTACTCTTTTCGCTGTCGTAGCTTTGACTTAGTTTGTTTTATGTTCTCGTTTGGTTAGTTCCTTGAACATCCCATCTAATTTCCATCTTCTTCATTTTTGTGTTGCAGCTTCTGACAACTGTCTTGAGTCCACACTTCTCTAGATTTTTATACCTAGCAGCCATTTGGCTTCTACTTTTCCTGATCTCTCTCTTCCTCTCTCACTACCTGTGCCTAATGTTGAGGTTATAGTATCCAAAATAGATCAGGCCTCAGCCACCTTGGTGTGTTCATGCTATCTGTCCCTACCTGCCTCAGTGTCTGTACCTTTTGGCTGGTTTCACTCAGATTATGGCCAGAGAATGGCTGAAGTAAAAAACAGGAAGGAAGAAAGGAAATGTATGGTGATTAGCAGTTCTTTGAGGGAAATGTTTACCTTTATTCACAAACAGTGTATGTGTTGGTAGTTTTCCTATTGCCAGAGAAAGAGAGTGTTGATTCTAAATGTTAGTTTTTAACATGAGAATCTTAAGCATTATATGTTATAACTCTCAGAAATGTTAGGTGTTTCAGAATCATTAAAAAATATTTATTGTCTTTTTTCTCCTTTATTGTCAAAGTGAAGTACAGAGGGGTTACAGTTTCATATATAATGCAGTGAGTACATTTCGTGACAAATATGTTAGCTCCTCCTCCCCTCCACATGCCTACCTCTTCCCTCCTGCTTCCCCTTCCACCCACGAGTTGTACAGTTCGTTTACACCAAATGGTTTTGTGAGTATTGTGTTTGGAGTTGTTTGTCTTTTTATCCTTTGTCTATTGATTTTGATATTCACTTTCTCTTCCCTAGCTCTAATACACGTATATACAGTATCCAGGGTACTCAGATGAGATACAGTGATAGTGGCGGTAAAACCACAGGAAGGGAATAGGAGAGAAAATAAAAAGGGTATGGATTCATATCGCATGTTGAAAATAATTACAATAATGATATACCACTTGTTTCCATAACATGGAGCTCATTTCACTTAGCATCATCTTAAGTGTCAATAAGGGCATAGCTATTGGGCTATTATGACTTCGGCTTTGACTAGCCTAAACATGTACTAATCATTCCAAAAAAAATTTACTAAGTGAAGTGAGCCAGTCCTAAAGAAACATAGACTGTATGGTTTTCCTCATAGGAAAAACATTTTTTTTCTTATTTATTGTCAAAGTGATGTACAGAGAGGTTACAGTTGCATATGTTAGGCATTGGATACATTTCTTATAATGTTTGTTACCTCCTCCCTCATTTACCCTCCCCTCCCCGGCCCCTCTCTCACCAAGAGTTGTTCACTTGGCTTACACCAAACAGTTTTGAAAGCATTGCCTTTGTAGTCGTTTGTCTTTTTATCCTGTGTCTCTCGGTTTTGGTATTCCCTTTCACTTTTCTAATTCGAATACCAGTATATACAGTTTCCAAAGTACTCAAATAAGATAAACTGATAGTGCAGGTACAACTGCAGGAAAGGGATACAAGAGCATCATCAACATTAGAAGCTACAGTTACACATGGCATGTTGAAAGTAATTACAGCAGTGATATAACAGTTGATTTCATAAAATGGAGGTTGTTTCATTTAGCCTTATCTTATGTGTTCATAAGAGTATTGCTATTGGGCTATTGTGATCCTCTGCTGTGAGAAGCCTAAACCTGAGCTAACTATTCCCTATGAGGGAGAGCATAGGATCCATGTCTCTTTGGGTCTGGCTCACTTTACTTAGGATAATTTTTTCCTAGTCCTTTCGTTTCCTTACAAATGCGGCAATGTCATTCTTTGGGATAGAGGTATAAAATTCCATTGTGTATATGTGCCACATTTTCCTGATCCATTCATCTACTGAGCGTTACTGGGAGGGATCCATATTTTAGCTATGCCAAATTGTGCTGTGATGAATATTGTTGTGCTGGTGGCTTTTGTGTGTTCTTCTCTAAGGTCTTTGGGTAGATGCCAAATGTGGAGCTGCTGGATCATAAGGGAACTCTATGTTTACCTTCTGAGAAATCTCCATACAACTTGCCAGAGTGGCTGAACAAGTTTACATTCCCACCAACGATGAAGTAGGGTTCCTTTTTGTCCGCATCCCCTCCAACATTTATTATTGTTAGTTTTCTTGATGTAGGTCATTCTTACTGGGGTGAGATGGAATCTCAATGTTGTTTTGATTTGCATTTCTTTTATGGCCAGAGATGTAGAGCACTTTTCATATGTCTCTTGGCCATTCTCATTTCCTCATCAGAGAAGTCTCTTTGTAAGTTTTTAGCCCACTTGTTGAGGGGGCTGTTGGTTCTTTGCGGTTTTGTTTTGGAGGAATTTAATTTTTTGTAGTTCTGCATATATTTTAGATATGAGGTCTTTGTTCATGGTATGGCTGATAAAGATCTTTTCCCAATCTGTAGGCTTTCCATTCATCTTGTGAGCTATGTCCTTTGCCCTGCAGAAGCTCAGCAATTTGATGCAATCCCATTTGCTCGACCTTTTTTTGATTTGTAGCATTTATGGCTCTTTGTTAAGGAAGGTCTGTCCTGTGCCAAGGAGCCCAAGTGTTTCTCCTACTTCTTTTAGTGCTTCCAAGGTGTGTTATAATTTCAAGATCTTTGATTCATGTGGAATTGATTTTGGTGCAGGATGATATATAAGGATCTAGTTTTGCTTTGTTGTGGGTGTTGAACTAGTTTTGCCATCACCATTTGTTAAAGAGGCTATCTTTCTTCCATCGTATTTTTTTAGCTCCTCTATCAAAGATTAAGGGGGCATAGTTCTGTGTGTTCACTGCTGGATCTTCAATTCTGTTCCATTGGCCTTCAGGCCTGTTCCATTGCCAATTCCAAGCTGTTTTTATAGCTATAGCTTTATAATACAGCTTGAAGTTTGGTATTGTAATTCCTCCGGCATTTTTCTTTCTGCGTAGGATTGTTTTTGCTAGTCGGGGTCATTTATTTTTCCATATAAATTTCTGGATTGCTTCCTCAATTTCATTAAAAAATGGTGTTGGGATATTAGTGGGTATTGCATGGAATTTGTAGATAGCTTTTGGCAATATTGCCATTTTGACTATATTAATCTTCCCAATCCAGGAGCATGGGAGGTTTTTCCATTTCCTTAGTTCTTTTTTTTTTTTTTTCAAATTTTTATTATCAAAGTGATGTACAGAAAGGTTACAGTTTCATATTTTAGGCACTGGATACATTTCTTGTACAGTTTGTTACCTTGTCCCTCACACCCCCCTCCCTCCTCCCCCTTTCCTTCCCCCCCCCCCAAGGAGATGTTCAGTTCACTTACAACAAACAGTTTTGCAAGTATTGCTTTTGAAGTTGTTTGTTTTTTTTTACCCTGTGTCTCTCAAATTTGGTATTCCCTTTCAATTCCCTATTTCCAATACCAGTATAAATGGTTTCCAATATACGCAGATAAGATTACAGAGATAGTGTAGGTACAAACACAGGAAAGTGATACAAGAACATCATCAATAATAGAAGCTACAGATACACATAGGACGTTGAAAGTAGTTACAACTGTTTCCATAACATGGAGTTCATTTCACTTATCATCATCTTATATGTTCATAAGGGTATAGCTATTGGGCCTTGTGATGCTCTGCTATGACTTGCCGAAACCTGTACTAATTAGCCTTAATTTAGTTTTTTAGGCTTTTAAAGTTCTAATCATAGAGGTCTTTCACTTCTTTGGTTAAGGTTATTTCTAGGTATTTTATGTTTTTGAGACTATTGCAAAGGGAGTTGCTTTCCTGATTTCAGCCTCTGTCTCCGTGTTATTAGCATATAGAAAGGCTGTTGATTTTCGAGGGTTCATTTTATATCGTGCAACTTTGCCAAATTTTTGGATCTGCTCTAGTAGCTGGGAGTAGAGTCTATGGTGTTCCTTAGGTATAGGGTCATGTAATCTGCAAAGAGAGAAAGCTTAACTTCATCTTTTCCTATTTGGATCCCCTTTTTGTTTTCTTCTTGCCTAATTGCTCTGGCTAGGAATGTTAAAGAGGAGGGGAGAGAGCAGACATCCCAATCTTGCTCCTGATTTTCAAAGGAATGGCTTTAGCTTTACATCATTTAGAATTATGCTTGCTGTTGGTTTGTCATAAACTGCCTCTATTATATTCAGGAATGTTCCTTGGAATCCCAATTTCTCCAGGATTTTTATCATAAATGGGTACTGGAATTTATCGAATGCCTTTTCTGCATCCAGAGATATAACCATGTGGTTCTTTACCTTGCTCTGGTTGATGTGGTGGATTACATTAATTGACTTGCGTATGTTGAACCAAATTTGCATCCCTGGGATGGATCCAGTTTGAACATGGTGTATGATATTTTTGATGACCTGTCAAAGTCGATTGGACAGAATTTTGTTGAGAATTTTTGCATCTATGTTCATCAGGGAAATCGTTCTATAGTTCAGTTTCGTTGATGAGTCCCTGCCTGGTTTTGGGATGAGGGCTATACTGGCTTCATAGAATAAGTCTGGTAGTGAACGTTCTCTTTCAATTTCATTGAAGATTTTGAGAAATATTGGTGTGACTTCTGTTTTGAAGGCCTTGTAGAATTCTGCTGTGAATCCATCTGGACATGGGCTTTTCTCTGATGGGAAATCACTTATTGCTGTTTCTATTTCAAGGCTGGGTATGAGTCTGTTTAGAAGGTTTAAATCTTCATGGTTGAGTTTGGAGGTATCAGTTTTTTCTAGAAAATCATCCATTTCTTCCAGGTTCTCGAATTTGTTGGCACAAAGGTTTGCAAAATAGTCCCTTATTGTGTTCTGAATTTTGATTGTTTCTGTGGAGATGTTACCAGTTTTATCTCGGATCTTGTTTATGTGGGTGTGCTGCCATCGTTTTTTGGTCAGGTTTGCTAGGGATTTGTCTATCTTGTTAATATTCTCAAAGAACCAAGTCTTTGTTTTGTTGATTGTTGCGATGTTTTTTTTCTCCCTCTAGTATATTTAATTCTGATTTGATTTTAATTATTTGCTTCCATCTATTGACTTGGGGTGTGGCTTCTTGTTCTCTTTTGAGAAGATTAAGATGATTCCGTAAGTTGTTGAGTTGCTGTTTATCCAGATTGTTGGTGTAGGCACTCAGATATAAATTTTGGTCTGAGTACTTCCTTTGCTGTGTCCCAAAGGAGATGGTACTTTGTGCACTCACCTTGGTTGAATGCCATAAACATTTGATTTACTGGTCTAATTTCTTCAATGACCCACTGATGGTTCAGCAGTGTGTTGCTTAGTCTCCATGGATTGTATCATTTTGTGTGGTGGTTGTTTGAGTTGAGCTTTAATTTTAATCCATTGTGGTCTGAGGGAAGGCAGGGAATGATTTTGATACTTCTGAATTTGTACAGATTTTCTTTGTGCCCTAAGGTGTGATATATTTTGGAGAATGTTTCATGGGCTGCTGAAAAGAATGTGTATTCTGGTATTGCCTGATGGAATATTCTGTAGATGTTGGTTAAGTCTAGTTGGTCTATGCAGTTGATTAGTTCTGTGGATTCTTTGGTCAGTTTTTGGCCTGTTGGTCTGTCCAGATGTGACAGTGGAGTGTCAAAGTCTCCAACAATCAATGTGTTTGGGACTATGAGTGATTTTATAGTCAGTAGTGTTGGTTTGATGAAGTTGGGTTCTCCTGTATTTGGTGTGTGGATATTTAAGATGGTTATATCCTCCTGTAGGAGAGATCCCTTTATTAGTATGTAGTAACCTTCTTTGTCTCTTCTTACCATTTTTAATTTGAAGTCGATTTTATCTGATGCTAGAATTCCACTCCAGCCTGCATTTGGGGGCCATTTATTGGTAGATTTTATTCCAGCCTTTACCTTTAGAAGAAGTTTGCTTTTGCTAGATAGATGTGTCTCTTGAAGGCAGCAGAAAGACGGATCTTGATTTTTGATCCAAGTAATGGGCCTATGTCGTTTGAATGAAGAATTAAGTCCATGTTGAGAGTTAGGTTTGAGAGATGATCGTTTGTCCTTTCATTGTAGCTATCTTGTTAAAAGCTGTGTGTTCCCACTTCTTGATCTAATATTCTGGTTTTCTATTTAGGGTTCATTTCTATGTCTGTATTGGGATCTTGATTATTTTCCCTGTATAGTACATCTTTGAGGATTTTCTGTAAAGCTGGTTTGGTGGAGATACATTGTTTCAGTTTTTCCTTACTTTGGAAGACTTTTATTTGACCTTCAGCTATGAATGAGAGTTTAGCTGGGTACAGCATTCTTGGTTGATATTTATTACTATTTAGGGTTTGACATACCTCATTCCAGGATCTCCTTGCTTTTCATGGTCTCTGCTGAGAAGTCTGGGGTAATTCTGCTTCCTTTTCCTTTATTTGTGATTACTTTCTTCTCCATAACATCTTTAAGGATTCTTTCATTGGACTCTACTGATCCTGTTATGATCACAATGTGTCAGTGGGATGTCCTATTCTGATCTGGTCGCTTTGGGGTTCTAAATGCTTCTTGTATCTGTATCGGCCTACCTTCCTGGATAGTTGGGAAGTTCTTGGCTAATATTCTGTTAAATAGGTTGCATATTCCATTAACTTCTTTCTCCTGGTTTTTCTCAATTCCTATTCGCCTTAAATAGTGCTTCATGCTGGTGTCTTGGAGCCCCTGGAGTGATCTGTTTTATCAATTGGATTGGTTTTGTATTTTTGTGTGACATTTCTCCATAGATTCTAGGGAATCTTCAGCTCCTGAGATTTGATCCTCTGCTTCACCTACTTGAGACTGTAGGCTAGTTACTTGATTTTGAATCTCTTTTCCTTCAGACTGGTCTTTCCTGATGATTTCCATGTCCTTGCTAGAAGTATCTCTTAGGTCCTGCATGGACATCTTTTCATTATTAATTTGGTTTTGAGTGCTGTCTCTCAAACCTTTTAGCTGGGTAGTTATCTTTTCATATGACTCTTGAAGTTCATTTATCTTTCTCTTTGTTGAGGCCATGAAATCATCTATTGCTTTATGGACGGATTGATGTATGGATGGATTCAAACTTTTCATTTAACATGTTTATCAGTAGACTTTGTAGAGCGTTTTGAGGGTTCTCTTCTATGTCTTTGATTGACTGCTCTGCTTCCTGCTTGTTTTGAGTGGGAGATATGACTCCATTGTTTGCCATCTTCTGTTTCTTCTGCCCATTTGGATTGGGAATGCCTATCTAAGAGCACCTGTGAGCACCGTTTAAGACCCAAAGCATACCTTACCAAGCACTGTTGTGTAAATCATAGAAGTTCACAATTATATACAGATAGTTGGTATAACTGTATATAAAATTAGATTTGGTGTTCCTAAAAAATACAATTTCAAAATAACAACCAATCCTGTATTCAATAGTTAATTATTTACTGTTAAAATACTATGAGCTGGATTTCTCTATAAACCACTTTGATTCACTCGGATTGAACAGGGATATCCTCTATCCAATAACCAGGGATCAATGGAGTCTGGAGGTCCTGAAGGTAAATCTGGAGGATAAGTGAGAGGTAGTGAAGGGAATAGAGTAAAATGTATGTGGGGGTGGTGGTGATGGTGGCGGTGGTGGTGGTGGTGATTTTGGTTTCATTTCAGTGACGTGGAGATGTGAAGAAGAATAGAATCGGTAGAAAGAACAAGATTAATATGATGAATAATGGAAAGTTAGCAGAAAAGAGTGAAGCTGTTAATCATAGGAAAGTAATTTAAGAGTAAGAGAATGTGAAAAGAGAAACAAAGAAAAATACTGGAAGACAAATGCACAAAACACAAAACAATTAACAACCCAACCCCCGAAAAAGGAAATAAAAAAAGCCGATAAAACAAAAAAAAATAAAAAACAAAATACCAACGACGTCTCAGAAATGAAAAATAGAAAAAAAAAAGTTTAAAAAATGTTTTTAAAAAATGGAGTGTTCCTTGTTTGGGTGAGTTTTCTCCAGTCTCTGGTTTCCTTGCAATGGTCTGTAGTCTATTTTGCTGCTTGGCTGGTTTGACTTGCTTTCAGTTTTCAGGGGGTGGATCTGCTCTGACCCTCCTCGCCTGTTAGGGAAATCCTGGGGCTCTGTGGTTCGCACAGCTTTCAGGAAGGGCTTGGGGGTCCTCCTTAGATGGAGATTGTTTAGGAGTAAAGGAAGCAGCGGTTGGTTAGGACAATCAGGTTCTGGGTCTCCCTATAGTTGGAGGCATTCAGTATGGTCTTCCTGGGGTGGAGAATTCTCGGCTTCTATTGCTGAGGTGGATGCAACAGGGGCAGACAAATACTCTTCCGTCCACCTTGTGAATGCTTCTGATGCCATTTGGCAGAGTTGGGCTCAAGATCCACCTGTTAGTGTTCCTACGCAGTATGTGTGTGTGATCATGAACACACTGGAGTCGCAAGTATGCACAATCCCCACGTCTTTCTGCAGAGATGTCCAATGATGCATAGTGGGCTGGGTGGACTTTGACAGCGCACATGGAGGTATGTCATGTGTACTCACGGAGGCAGAGTATCTTGCTGTGGAAGTGAACCCTGGGTTGATGAGAAGGAAGGTCCCGCTGGACAGTTCACAGATGCAACTTGCCGGGTTTACTGTTTTCTGAGGAGATCACCTCTGTTCCTGCTTCTATTCCACACAACCTGAAGCTATCTATTAGGTATTTAAAAATAAATATGACTCTGTGTTTGTGTGTATTTGTGTATTTGTGTATGAAAGAGAGAGAGAGAGAGTATTGATATACATATAGTACTAGTACTTGAGCTCAGGGCATCTTTCTTTATTTTATGTTTATTGTACAGGTGGTGTACAAAGGGGTTACATTTACATACCTAAGGTGATGACTACATTTCTTGTCAAACTTGCTACCTTGTCCCTCATTTTTCTCCCAGCTTCCCTCTTCCCATATCCCCCCCCCCAATTTTCCACTTATTTTACCACATATCTTGTAGTTAATACTGTTGCGTTGGTTCACGTTTTACCATTTGTCTATAGATTGGAAAACAAAAAACCAACAACATCTGTTAAATAAAAAACAAAAATAAATCTTTAAAAAATGGAGTCTTCCTTGTTTGGGTGGGCTTTCTCCAGTCTCTGGTTTCCTTGCTATTGTCTGTAGTCTATTTTGGTGCTTGTGTGGTTTGACCTGCTTTCAGTTTGCAGTGGGTGGATCAGCTCAGACCCTCCTCTGTTAGTGAAATCCTGAGGCTCTGTGGTTCGCACAGCTTTCACATAGGACTTGGGTGTCCTCTGTAAATGGGGGACGTGAACAGTTTTGGGAGCCCTGGCTCCTCCCATCTGCTGTGAGACTGGTGCCTTTATCACCTGGCTTTGGAGAGGCTGTGGACTCAGCAGGGCGGTTGGCTCTGGCCTGGTTTACCTGTCTGAGAGTTGCTTGCCTAGGAGTGGTTCCTCCCTCATGGGCAGGATGGCCTCCTGAGCATAGCTGGCTATGGAATTCAGCTCCATTTTGGGCTGGGAATTAGGCTTCCTGTGAGATGGGGCCATTTATCTGTCTCGGGAACTGTTTGTTCTCCCATCTGGTTGTTCCTTGCTGCTGGTAGCTGCTCGCAACTTTCCGTTTTAATTTAGAAATTCTGGCGGGCAGGGCGGGCACCTCTGGCTGAGTTCACCTGAGTTGTGAACTGTGGCCTGGATGAGCTTCCCACCTGGGCAGGGGTGGCTCTTCTGGGTGGAGCTGGCCCTCATTGGTCTGTCCCTCTTGCTCTTTTCAAAGGTGGCCCCTTTGTCCTCGCTTTCCCCAAGCCGGGTTTATTTCCAGTCTGGTCTGACCCTATGCCAGTGTCAGAGATGGTGCTCTGCACTGGCAGTGGGGGAAAGGCTACCGATGCTTCTCTGTGGGCACGAGTGAGCATATCTTTTGTGGGGTACTCATGCTTTGTCTGCAATTTCAGCCTGTCCATGCTCAGCCTGCGATCCACTTCTGCCTGCCATCATCTGGAGGATTTCACCTTGGTCACTTCTGGGTGGTTTAGGTCCACGAACTGTGAGACGCTGTGCCAGCGCCGGCACTGGCTTGGCAGAGGGATGCGGGCCAGATCTCAAATCTGTGTTTTCAGGCCAGCAAAGTCAATTTTTCCTTCCTGGACAGAATCCCTGTACTGTTATAACTTACTTGGGCTGTCTTTCTAGTTGTAAAAGTTTCTGGAGTGGTAAAACTGGAGTGCTGGAGAGAGTTTAACTAGGGCTCTGCTGCTACTCTGCTCAGGGAAAATATTTTTAAATTGCTATGTGCTGGTGGTTCATGCCTAGCTATTTGGAAGACTCAAAAGTGAGGATTGCAATTGGAAGCTAGCCTGGGCAGGAAAGTCACTGAGATACTTGTCTCCAATTGACCACCAAAAGAAAACAAAACAATACAGCAGAAAGTGGAGCTTTGTGAGAGTGCTAGCCTTAAGCACAAAAGAACAGGATCATTGGCCAGACCAGAACTGGCACCAAAATCCCAGAGACCTAGTGAAATGTTCATTGTGACTAAGCCTGCCTTATTATTTAGAGCTAGAAATGGGCTGTTAAGGTCTTGGGAAGAACTAACTGGGTATCAAACTAATTAAAGTCTTCAAAATAACTAAAAGTGTATAAAAAATGTAGTCTATAATCAGTGGTGCCCAATATTAATGGATTTAACCCTATATTATGATGGGTATTTGAGTTCATAATTCCCCGTTGGTTTAGTCTTTGCAGCTTCTATAGTAGCAGCCCCCCATTTTGTTTGAGAAATTAATATTTGTCTTTCTTTCTATTTCTTATGTAATTTGGTAAATTCTCTGCTGAGAATTATGATACCTTGTAGAAAGCTGTTGACACACCAATTAGGTGGTTTTCCTGAAGCTAAATGACCCCTGTCAGTTGTTAGATCAACTGTGAGAATTTATCCCTTCTGCAGGTGAGCTTTTCCTGGCCATTATTTTTAAGGACCATCACCCGCGCTCATAAAGATGGGTTCAGTTACTGCAGCCATGTTTACTAGTAAATACTTTGGGTGTTGGCTAAGCTCTCCTGGGGCTACAAAAATCAGAGACCCACTCAGATGGGTCTAAAAGAAACAGTGGTGTCAAGACGCTGGCTAATTCCTCCCTTTAGGTGGCTGTCCATGTGTCCTGTTGGATGTGTAACAACATCCTGTGCTTTGACCTAGGAGCCGGTTGCATCCGTAATTCTACAACCAAACATGTTTCCAGATGCTTTCAATGTCCTGCTTGGACAGTTCACAGAGGCTGCTGTGTCGGGTTTACTGTTTGCTGAGATCACTTGGGTTCCTGCTTCTATTCCACATGGCCTCAAGCTATCTATTGGGTATTTAAAAATAAATATGACTCTCTGTGTGTGTGTGTGTGTGTGTGTGTGTGTGTGTGTGTGTGTGTATGTGTATGAGAGAGAGAAAGGATCCATCTACATATGAGTATTAATTCTTGAGCTCAGGGCATCTTTCTTTATTTTATGTTGATTGTCAAATTGATGTACAGTAGGGTTACATTTACATACCTAAGGTAATGAGTACATTTCTTGTCAAACTTGCTATCTCATCCCTCATTTTTCTCCCACCTTTCCTCCTCCTGTATTTCCCCCTCCCTCCAATTTTACAGTTAGTTTACAACATATCTTGTAGTTATTACTGTTGCATTGGTTCACGTTTTACCATTTGTCTCAACATTTTGAAGTTCCCCTTCCCTTCCCTAATTCAGACAAATATATATATATTACCTAGGGTATCAAAATCAAAAACAGTGACAAGAGGGGCTAAACCATAGGGAAGATAAGCAAAAGGAAAAAGGAATGATTTCATTTAGCACGTTAAAAATAACAACAATGATAAACCAATTGTTTCCGTATCTTAGAGTTTGTTTCACTTCACATCATCTTATGTGATCATAGGTACTTAACTACTGAGCTATGGTGTTTAACAATGGCTTTCAAGGCCCCCTGGCACCCTGCTAACATGGACACATAGCCTGCCTTCCAGTCTGACCCCGCCTATTGTGCCACCTGTGCTGACCTCGAACATTCTCACTGTTGTGTGTGTAATCAGAGGCTAGCTACAGTTTTTTCACATTGCATTCTTGAATTCCTCCAATGAGATTTTGCTTAAATAGTCATGCAGTGTAGGGTTTATTGAAATATATAGTCTTGAGTCTTTGGACACATTTGTTGGAGAAGTTCATCTTTTTGTTAGGTTAAACATTTGTTTTCATGTAGTATCCATCATTTGATTCTGGACATCATTGCCATCCATTGTCATCAAAAAGTAGAAATACCTCTTTTTATGACAGTTCTTCAGATGTTTGAAATCGCAGATTGTATTTCCCACTACTTTCAGAATAAATGTTTTTATTTTTAGGATTAATGCCCTTGGATTATTAGGCAGTTTGAGTTTGTTTTTCCTTAGAGTGCTTGCTTGCAATACCAGATCTGAATAAAGCTGCAGTTTGGTCAGAGAAGAAAACTTCAGTTCTGTATATCATACTGCATACTAAGGAACCTCCAGTTGCAGTCATATTCTTTCTTTACTTGTACTTCTGTCCACAGACATAGAGGTCCATGCAGATTTAAACTTCTGATTATTTTCATATATGCCACTAATTCCTGCCTTCTCTACTCGTCATTGTACAAGTTTTAAAGGGAAGGAGCACACTGAAGCTTTTTCTATCATTTAATTGGAGAAAAGAGTCTCATAGACTCCTCTACCTGGGCTGGCTTCCAAATGTGATCCTCAGATCTCAACCTCCTGAGTAGCTAGGATTATTGGCATGAGCCACTGGTGCCAGGCAACTTGTCACATTGTTTTTCCCACCAAATGTCCATCCAATTTGTAGAAAATCAAACTTTGGCTTTGTCAGGATTGATTGCAATCATGATCATTTCCATGATTTCCAACTCTGGGCTTCATAGGACTTGGAAATTTGGTTAAAACTGCCTCGTTCATGCCAAATCTTAGGTCCTTTTGACTCTGTGATGATAGTGTGCTAGAAATGAGACTGGAGGGAAGAACTCAGAGGCCCCTTCATCTTCTGCTTTTGTTGCTCTCAATCTGTTTATGAGGGCCTTTAGAAGTGTCTTCTTAGCCACGATGCTTGCATCAAGCATCTTTCCTGAATAGCCATACTTTTAAATATGGTCCTCCAGAGAATGCTCCCTTTTCATGTTAGCAAATGATACAAGGAAGAAGGTTTTCAAGGTTCAATAAATTACATGTGCATGAAATCAAACGGATGTAAGCACATTTATTAGTGAAAATTTGTGAATGGCGAGTCACATTTCACAACAGCAGTGTACCATTTAGGAAACCCAAGAGGTTTAGAAAATTAAAATGTATTCCTTTGGAGCAGAATATATGTACATGTAAGTTCATCAGAAAAATATTTTCCTCTTAAATAATATGGTTAAGAGCAATTAGTTCTAAGGACTGATGTTTTCTACCATGGAAATAGGGAGGGGACATAATTTACAACTTTGCAGGAATTTAGTTGACATTGTCCAGGGTTAGTAAAGTGAATCTAACATGAGGCGTGCTTGCCTAGCAAGCATGAAGCCCTGGGTTCAATTCCTCAGCACCACAGAAACAGAGAAAGACAGAAGTGGTGCTGTGGCTCAAGTTTCAGATTGCTAGCCTTGACCAAAATAAGCCAGGGACAGTGCTCAGGCCCTGAGTCCCAAGTCCAGGACTGACAAAACAAAAACAAACCCAACAACATAAAAAAAAACACACTCCAAATGGGAAACAGAGGCTGGACAAATCCAGCCCCTGCCTCATGAGACTTCCAGGCTTCATTCAAGGACTGCCATCTAACACCAAGGGAGCCTACTGCTAGCCTTCTCCAGAAGGGGCCACATTTCTGCCTTTTATCCCTAATGTCGACGCCCTTTACGAGCAGGAAGCAGCCAGAGAGTCATCGTCCTTTTCCATACCTATTAAAAGGCTGGAATGTCAGGTCCCTCCTGGAGGGCTCCAAGTAGATGCCCCCACCTTATTAAGTGTCCACCCAGTTACTGGGTAACCAGCAGGCCTGGAGGCAGGTACCTTCCCCTTCCCTGAGGTCACATCCTGGCCCAATCAACCTGGCCCAATCCCCTGCCCTAGATTAGGCAGGGCTGGCTGAGGGTCACCCAGTCTCTCCCTTCTCTCCCTTCTCTTTGGCAATGAATCATCACCACCACAGGCCAGCTGTTCTGTAATAAACTTTTCTCTCCTGCTTTAAAATAAATATCAAAAAAGGAAAACAGAGCTGAGCTCAAGTGGTAGAGCATTGGCCTGAAGGACGTCAAAGCTTAGGACAGTGCTCATGTTGAGTTCAAGCACAGGCTCCCCGTCCCTACCCCAATGCTTCTAATTACGAAGATATGTATATATATTTTTCCTTGATTGAAATTTAGTACCTACATAAATTTGACAGTATACATTTTAACCTTCCCAATGATAAATATCATCTTTTTACAGGGGACGGGGGAAGAGGGGGAGACAGGGAAAGGGAATGAGGGAGGTAACAGTGCAAGGGGGTATGGGAGGGGGAGGGGGAGGGTATGCTGAATGATGGAGGTAACAAACAGTACAAGGGGAGGGGGAGGGGGGAATGATGTAGGTAACAACCAGTACAAAGGGGAAGGGGAGGGGGGAGGGCAAGGGAGAAAGATCGAAGTACAAAACAGTACAAGGTGGAGGGGGAGGGAAAGGGGAAATGATAGAGGTAACAAACTGTACAAGTGTGGAGGAGAGGGGGATGGGAGAGGAATGGGGATGGGAATGATGGAGGTACCAGTACAATCGGGAGCGGGAAAAGGAGGGGAATGATGGAGGTAACAAACAGTACAAGGGGGATGGGAGGGGAGAGGGAGGAGGGAGGTGGAGGGATGGAGGTAACAAACAGTACAATGGGGAGGGGAGCTGAGGAACTATGGAGGAAAAAACTGTACAAGGGGAGAGGAGGTAGGGTGAGGGGAATGATGGAGGTAACTAACAGTAAAAGGGGGGATGATGTGGGGTCAGCTGTACCTTTAAGGGGCCACAGCTGACCTCAGCCTGTCCCTCTCCTTCCTGTCTTTAACCGGAAGAGAAGGAAGTCTGACATCATTTGAGGGACAGCTCCTTGGGACCAATCATGGGCCCCTCTCTCGTGCCTGCCTTTGGAATATATCTGGGAGGTTTCTCATTTGAATAAACAGAAGCTCTAGAGGTTTTCTCCAGGGACCCACACGCCTTTGACATTCTTGGCGGCTTTTGGGCACCCTGCGACCACACGCCACCGAGGCTACCCATGGCCATCACTCCCTCGTGAGTGATAATGGACCACCCAGGAAGGGGCGGACAAGCCCATTCCCCCCCAAGCAAGGGGAATTCGAGAGAGAGACGAGGCTATCTGTGGCCATCGCTCCCACGTAAGAGCGGTAAAGGGCCACCCAGGAACAGGCAGACAAGCCCCTTCCCCCCCCAGCTAGGGGAAGTCAAGAGAGAGAGCCCACAGAGGGGAGGGGGGAGGGAGGGGGGAGGGGAGCAATGGAGGTAACAAACAGTACAAAGGGGATGGGAGCTATGGAACTATGGAGGTAAAAAACTGTACAAGGGGAGAGGTGGCGGGGTTGGGGGAATGATGGAGGTAACAAACAGTACAAGGGGGGGACTGGGGAGGGAGGGGGAGGGGGTATTATGGAGGTAACAAACAGTACAAAGGGTAGGGGGAGTGGAGATGGAGGGGAGGAGGAAAGATGGAGGTAAAAAACAGTAAAAGGGGGTGGGGGAGGGGGGAAATGGAGATAATAAACAGCATGAGGATGGAAAGGGAAGGGGGATGGGGAATGATGGAGGTAACAGTACAAGGGGGCAGGAGGAGGAGGTTGGGGAGGGTGCACTGATGGAGGTAACAAACAGTACAAGACATGTACTCAAGGCCTAACGTATGAAACTGTAATCACTCTTTTCATCACTTTGACAGTCAATAAGGGAAAAAAAGAAAAGTGACAATAATAGATGCTGGAGGGTGGGGGAATATGGCCAAAGGGAACTCGCCTACAGTTAGTGGGAATGTAAATTTGTTCAACTATTCTTGAAAGTAGTATAAAGGTTCCTCAAGACACTAAACATAGAAATTTCCTATGACCCAGCAATTCCAGTCCTGGGCATTTATCCAATTAACCACAAACCACACTAAGGCTACCAGCACTGCATGTTCATTGCAGCATTGTTTAGCATATCCAAGATATGGGATCACCCAGATGCCCCTCGATTAAATTAATGGATCAATAAAATGTGGCATATATATACAATGGAATTCTATGCTTTCAGCAGAAAGAATGATATTGCTCTAATCATAAGGAAATGGAAGTACTTCGTGTGACTTTTTCCTAATTTTTTCTAAGGGAAGAGAGCCAGACCCAAAGAAACAAAAACGCTATGTTCTCCCTTATTGGTATTAATTAGTATATGTCTTGGATAGTCCTAGCAGATGATCACAATATCTCAATAGCTATATACAGATGATTATATAAGATGATGCTAGGAGAAATGGTTCCAAAATATGGAAATAAGTGGTTTATCATTATGTTGTTAGTTTCACCCTACTGTGTGATTTTTTTTTCTTTTTTCTTCTGTTCATTTTCACTATGACTTAGCCCCTGTTGTCACTGCTGATTCTGCTACCATGGCAATTTTATATATGTCTTTCTGAATTAGGGAAGGGAAGAGGAGCATCAAAATGGTGAGATAAATGGTAAAATGCGAACCAATGCAACAGCAATATTTACAAGAAAATATGTTGGAAATTAACTGTACAAATTGAGGTGGGGTAATTGGAAAGGAGGGAAGGTAGGAAATAAATGAGCAAGGGGTAACAAGTTGGACAAGATATGTATTCACTATCTAATGTATGTAACTGTTCCCTATATGTACTTCACCTTGACAGTAATAAAAAAAAGACAAAAATTAATCAAAGTGAGCGAGACCAAAAGAAACATATGTTGCATGGTCTCCGTCCTTTACAGTCATTAGAATGGGCCTAGGAATCTACAGGGAAACACAGTGGATGGTAAAAGACAAATCATACCACTTATACATGATATATTATACAGGACTCTAGCCATTCAAACAGTGAGAACAAAGATGGATATTCTTAGGAGAGGATCACAATAGGTCAATAGCTATGTGCACATGATAATACAAAAGGATGTTTATTGAAGTGAACTTCAAGAAATGGAAAGGAGATTTTTTTATTTGAGTTTTTATGATTTTTTCCCCTTTTGTTGTTTTTGGTGATTTCTGTGCTTTTTGCCTTGTATGTAAGTTTATCTGTGTTGGGAGAGTAAAGGTAAGTACAGAAATGGTGGAACAAAATGTGAACAAATGTACCAGGGATACTCATCAGATACTGTGTTGAAAATTAATCTGTATAACTTGGGGATGGTTTGAGGCAGGGGGGAGGGAATGGGGGAGTAAATGAAGGAAGAGGTCACATTGTTCAAAAAGAAATGTACTCAGTACATGACCTATATAACTATAACCCCTTTGTACATCACCTTTAAAATAAAAGTAAATTATAATAATAAAAATAAAAATTGAGAAACAGATATGAAAGAGTAATAGAGGACAAATTTCACCAATGAATGTTATACATGGAAGTATCCCAATGTATCCCCTTGACACAATTAGTAGACACTAACAAAAAAATTTGGATAAATGTTATAAAAATATAAAATAAAAGAATGCATCTTCCATATATTGAATTGTGTATTTGGTTCTTCAGAAATACCACAGGAGCTGTTATATCGATCTTTCAATAGAACCATCAAAAGAAAAACCTATAAAACCTTTCCCATAGGAATTAAAGGGCTCATTTCAGTAAAAATCAATAGCTTGAGGCACTCAACCTTTTTTCTTGGAGGCTGCCAAAACTTTCTTATTTTAATATTCCATTTCAACATCTAGGAAATGTGAATGATAGAGAGGATCCACTCACTGAACATTTCTAAAGCCACATAGGTGCATGCGCTAGGACTCATAGATTATAGGGCTTTAAAATTATATAGATCAAGAACTATTACTATGCTGTAGAAGTGTGGCCTGAACTTGTATGTTGATTCAGCTTAAGCTCATTGAAATAATAGCACATATTTCAATGGTCAAAGATGAGAAATACATTCACATGCAAGTCATACTGTAACAATAATATAATAATAACTGGGCCAGAAAATTCATGGGCTGGACTGTGAAATCAAAAGCTGATATCTAGAAATTTTGTCTGATCTGGGTTTTCTGAAAGTTCCCCAAGGTTTTTACTACCGAGTGAAATTTTCTTTTGTCCTTTTTTTTTGGTCAGTAATAGGACTTGAACTAAGGGCTTCGATTCTCTCTGAGCTCTTTTGTTCAAGTCCAGTACTCTATCACTTTTAGCCACAGTGCCACTTCTGGTTTTCTGGTGGTTAATTGGAGATAAGAGTCCCACAGACTTTCCTGCTCAGACTAGCTTTTGATCTGTGATCATCAGATCTCAAGCTCATGAATAGCTAAATGTACTGGTGTGAACCACTAATGCCCGGCTGAAATTTTCTTGTGACCTATGTGTTAACAATTTCAAGCCTTTTTATTTGTCATTGGAGACATATGAAATGTAAGTTCTCCCAGGACAGTGTTCTAATATTTACATGTAGGCCAAATACATATTGGCTGCTAAATCTTTTGGAAGAGCCAATTAAAAATTTTCAAAACTGAATAAGTTGGTTAAGATTGCTCCTTTCCCAGCTCTCTTTTGCCCCTTTTCCTGCCTTCTGTCTTTCAATCAGGCTGATTATCTTGCAACGACTCTTTCTAACTTTAGACTCAAAAGAAAAGCTCTAAATTACTATGAATGGGAGATGATTTATGAAATTATACTTGAGTTACTGTCTGATTGAATGTAGTGGTCCTTGAGAATACAGATGTTCCCATCCTTTTGACATCGCCAGCCATCCTTTTCTGAAGGATGAATGGAAAGGAGCGAAGAAGAAGACCATGGGAAGTGTTGCATTCAAAGTGTCATTCCAGGAGCAAGGAAGGTGTTAGTTCTATTGTGCAATGTAACCACATGGCATTTTTGTTGAGATTTATAGGAAATATTGGCAAAGCAGAACCATTCCAGAGTATGGTAAGCCAAGAAAATAGAAAATCTGCCTGATAAAGGAGAATTCTGAGTGGGTAGCCATATTGAGGAAATAATGACAATGTTTGCTAATGTATGGGAGGTCATTTCTACTACCCAACAAACTTTGCCCAAGAGTGGAAGTGAGTAGGGAATAAATCTCTATTGAAAATAAGAAGTCCTCCACCACACACATGGTTGCTTCAAATAACTTTCTTTATGTGCTGGCCTCATCATCCTTGATAGAATTCAGCAGTTAGCAGTAGAGATCACTTCTTGCCTAGAACACCCTTTACTAACTTCCATCCTGAAACAACTTCTAAAGTCCAGAATGTTCCCTTCCTAAGCTTATTCTAGTCTTTTGAGATCCTGCTGAATTTTTAAAATGTGATGTTTCTTGCTCAGCACGTTCAATAAAACCCACTTGTGAAAGAAGTGCCCCCATCCCTCAAAAAAGACTCACATGATAAGTACAATCTTAAGTACCAATTATGTGTCAAGCCTGTGCTAGGAACACGCAAAGTCTTTTGTTGAGAGTGGATCATCTGGGGGACTGTGGATATGGCCTAGTGGCAAGAGAGCTCATATACATGCGGACCTGGGTTCGATTCCCCAGCACCACATATACAGAAAACGACCAGAAGTGGCACTGTGGCTCAAGTGGCAGGGTGCTAGCCTTGAGCAAAAGAAAGCCAGGGACAGTGCTCAGGCCCTGAGTCCAAGGCCTGGACTGGCCAAAAAAAAAAAAAAACAAAAAAACAGAGTTGATCATCTGGGAGATCTTGTAATGACAGTGCAATGTTAGCAGGTGTGTGGAGAAGCAGGGTGTATGGAGGAAAAAGCTGATGGATCTGTATTTTTCCCTGTGTGTTGAAGGAAAGGTGGAGTGAAGGGAAAGAAAACAGTCACATGACTACTTGGCTCAAGGCTCTGTAGAAAGACCTTTGGCATTTTGTTAGGAGATTGATGGTCGGGAAACGACTAGGCCCATTGTTACTGTACAACCCTTCTGCATGACTGGCCTTTTAAATCACCTTTCTGGAGAGCAGCTTGATATTGCAGGCTATTTGAAATTTTGCCTGGGATTGAATTAAAATGGCCATTTCTTGGAATTTTTTAGAATAGAATACAGGAGACAGAATCATCATGATTTTTTTGAAAAATAACTTTTGGCATAAAGACCACTTGTTTGCGAGCAGAGGCAGATCTGGTCTCTGGTCAGCTTCTCTTCCCTCGGGTGCCACTGTGGGGCCACATTCACGGTCTTTCTCATGGGTGGTCAGATGTTACAATGGGCATCCCACATCCCTGTCTTGCTTTGGGCCTGGACACACTGATGTTTTTGTTACAATAGGGTTGGTCACCTCGAACTGAACCCTGTGAAAGGTCTGAGGAAATGTGGTTGGAGATGACAACCACGTGACAGACAGCTGTCAGTTCAAATCCGGTTCAGTGTCAGGGTTGAAAGGAACGACAGGATTATGGTCCCTGGGAAGAGCTCACGGGGGGGGGGGCAGTCCTTTCTCAGGGCCAAGGGACACATGGATATCTCCACTGTGGATCATTACACTATACACCATATGCAGCACTTGATTCCGAAGGCCTTGATGGTGGATGGAGGTTGATTTTTACTTGCTCTCCTGTTGGTTTGGCTGTTTGGTTGGCAGGCTTTAAATGCCCTTTTGTATGGTGATGAAAAAGGGCTTTGGTAAAACATAAGTTTCATGAAGGGATCCATTGTGTACACGTGTACCTTTGTTATGTCCAAGTCGCAAGAAGACCATCAAGAAAACCACCGAGAGCCAGACGTTCTGAGATGCAATAGCAAGGCTTTACTCAGGTGGGCTGCAGTGGTCTTCTTGGTGGTCTTCTCGCGACTTGGGCATAACAGTTCGCATTTCGTGTGGATTACCCCCAGAGACCACTGAGACCCCAGACCTGAAGGTAAGAAAACAGCACTGTTGATTTGTCTTGTCCTGTCATTTGTCTGTTCGTCTGCTTTGCTTTCACTTTTTTTCTTGAGAACGGCCATTCCAACTCATATTTCTTGAAGGGGTTATCGAAGCAGATGCCCTTGCACAGCAATCCTGGAGGAACTGGGAGTCATCACAGATCTTCCACCCTCAAAGGAGGATCCCTAGAACCCTGCCTTGATACGAGTAGTGTGCAAGTCAGTTCGGTTTTTGGCCAGAACTGACCGGGAGGGTCTCCTAACCGAGGCTCAACCTGCCCAACTTGATCTTGGGTCTGCTCCTTCTGTTCCTTCACAGGAGCCAGCTGATCAACTTGGGAGATCTCCAGTTTGTAAGTCTTTTAAATATCAGGCCTGTGTGTATTGTTTTTTCTGTTTCATGGAAATTGTTTTACCTCTTGTTACTTTGTGGACTGAACAACTGACGAGACTGATAGCCATGAGCAACGTCCCTTCCACTTCCCTGGACTTGACTTTAGCCCACTGGAAGTAAGTTACTCACAATAATAGTGTAGAGATCAAGAAAGGAAAGTGGGTGACTCTCTACTCTTCTGAGTGGCCCATTTTCGATCTGGGGTGGCCACCAGAAAGGACGTTGACTTGAGTACAATTCTCATAGTAGAGCACTATGGTTTTAATTCCTTACATAGCATGTTGTGGATTCTTTGTTGTTATTTTTTGTGGGGCATGAATGCAGGTGCTGTCCCTGAGTTCACTCACTTTCTTCCTCTCTCTGTCTCTCTTATCCTCTCTTTCTTTTCTCTTTCTTTCCTTCCTTCCTTCCTTCCTTCCTTCCTTCCTTCCTTCCTTCCTTCCTTCCTTCCTTCCTTCCTTCTTTGCCAGTCCTTCAGAAGAGTCTGTCTATCACATGTGAAGATTTCTAAACCTCCCATGCCTTTGCCACATCATGGCGATGAATCCTAATGTTGGTACTCTCAAGTTATTTCTAAGATTTCAACATAGTTCTGTTGACAGTAAGAAACACAAATACTTCCTGTTCTTTAATGTATACACGACACCAAAGAAATGCAGGCAAAGGTAGGTCCCGGGACTCAAAGCCTATAATCCTAGCTTTTCAGGTGCCTGAGATCTGATGATTGCAGTTTGAAGCCAGTTTGGGCAGGAAAGTCAATGAGATTCTTATCTCCAATAAACTACTCAGAAAAATCTGGAAATGGCACTGTGGCTCATGTGGTAGAATGTCAGCCTTGAGCAAAAGTTGCTTGGGACAGTGCCCAGAGTTCAAGTCCCAGGACCAACAAAACCAAAAATCCCATGCAACAGTAAGCATTCATTGCTTCAGGAAGAATTTATTGTAATAAACACGTATGAGGAAAATATCATTGTTGAAAAAGACTAAAGAGAAATCAGTGTCAATGTGTTTGAAGAAAATGGGGTCATTTGATGTTTAAATCTGACTTTGCCTTTGTTCAATGTTTTTATTGCATACAAGATTGCTAGTCTGATCCATTTGGAACTGATTTTGGTATAGGGTGATATATAAGTATCTAGTATTCGTTTGTTGCATGTGTTGAACCAGTTTTGCCAGCACCATTTGTTAAAGAGTTTATCTTTCTTCCAGACTATTTTTTAGCTCCTTTATCAAAGATAAAGTAGGCATAGATCTGTGGGTTCATTTTTGGATCTTCAATTCAGTTCCATTGGTCTTCAGGCCTGTTCCAGTGCCAACACCAAGCTGTTTTTATTACTATGGCTGTATAAGAGAGCTGGCAGTTGGGTATTGTAATTCCTCCAGCACTGTTCTTTCTGCTTAGGATTGTTTTTGCTATTCTGGGTCTTTTATTGTTCCATATGAATTTCTGGATTGCTTCCTCTCTTTCATTAAAAAATGGTGTTGGGGTATTAATGGGTATTGCATTGAATTTGTAAATAGCCTTTGGCAATATTGCCATTTTGACTATATTATTTCTCCCAATCATGGAGCATGGGAGTTTTTTCCATTTCCTTAGTTCTGCCTTAATTTTGTTTTTCATGCTTTTAAATTCTCATCATAGAGGTCTTTCACTTCTTTGATTAAGGTTATTTCTAGGTATTTTAAGTTTTTTGAGGGTATTGCAAAGGGAGTTGCTTTCCTGATTTCAGTGTCGGTCTTCGGGTCATTAGCATATAAAAGGCTGTTGATTTTTGAATGTTTATTTTATATCCTGCAACTTTGCCAAAGTTTTGGATCAGCTCGAGTAGCTAGGGAGTAGAGTCTATGGGGTTCTTTAGGTATAGGCTCATGTAAACTTCAAAAAGAAAAAGTTTCACTTCATCTTTTCCTATTTGGATCCCCTTTATGTTCCTTCTTGCCTAATTGCTCTGGCTAGGAATTCTAGTATTCTGTTGTAGAGGAGGGGGAGAGAGCAGACATACCTGTCTTGCTCCTGATTTCAAAGTGAATGGCTTTAGCTTTTCACCGTTTAGAATTATGCTTGCAGTTGGTTTGTCCTAAACTTCCTTTATTTTATTCAGGAATGTTCCCAGGAATCCCAGTTTTCCAGGGCTATTATCATAAATGGGTGCTGGATTTTATCGAACGCCTTTTCCGCATCCAGAGATATAACCATGTGGTTCTTTGCCTTGCTCTGGTTGATGTGATGGATTACAATAATTGACTTGCGTATATTAAACCAGCTTTGCATCCCTGGGATGAATCCAGTTTGGTCATGGAGTATGATTTTTTTGATGACTGTTGAATTCGATTGGCCAGAATTTTGTTGAGAATTTTTGTGTCTATGTTCATCAGGGAAATCGGTCTACAGTTCTCTTTCCGTGATGAGTCCCTGCCTGGTTTCGGGATGAGGGTTATGCTGGCGTCATAGAATATGTTTGGTAATGAACTTTCTCTTTCAATTTCATGGAAGAGTTTGAGAAATATTGGTGTGAGTTCTGTTTTGAAGGCCTTATAGAATTCTGCTGTGAATCCATCTGGACCTAGACTTTTTTCGGATGGGAGACCACTTATTGCTGTTTCTATTTCAATGCTGGATATGAGTCTGTTTAGAAGCTTTAAATATTCATGATTGAGTTTGGGGATATCAAAGTTTTCTAAAAAACCATCCATTTCTTCCAGGTTCTTGAATTTGTTGGCGTAAAGGTTTGCAAAATAGTCCCTTATTGTGTTCTGAATTTTGGATGTTTCTGTGGTGATGTTACCTGTTTCATCTCTGATCTTGTTTATTTGGGTGTTCTGCCTTCGTTTTTTGGTCAGGTTTGCTAGGGGTCCGTCTATCATGTTAATTTTTTTCAACGAACCAACTCTTTGTTTTGTTGATTGTTTCAATTTTTTTTGTCTCTGGTTTATTTAACTCTGATTTGGTTTTAGTTATTTCCTTCCATCTATTGACTTTGGGTTTGGCTTGTTGTTCTCTTTTGAGAAGATTAAGGTGCTTCCTTAAGTTGTTGACTTGCTGTTTATCCACATTGTTGGTGTAGAATGCACTCAGAGATATGAATTTTCGTCTGAGTACAGGCTTTTCTGTGTACCAAAGGAGCTGCTACTTTGTGTACTCATCTTTGTTGAATTCCGTAAACATTTGAATTTCTGTTCTAATTTCTTTAATGACCCACAGATGGTTCAGCAGTATGTTGCTTAGTCTTCATGGTTTGTAGGATTTTGTGTGGTGGCTATTTGAGTTCAGCTCTAATTTTATTCCTTTGTGGTCTGAGAGAATGCAGGGAATGATTTTGATACTTCGCAATTTGTGCAGATTTTCTTTGTGCCCTAAGATGTGATCTATTTTGAAAAATGTTCCATGTGCTGCCAAAAAGAATGTCTATTCTGGTATTGCTTGATGAATTATTCTGTAGATGTTGGTTATGTCTATTTTGTCTATGCACTTGTTTAGTTTTATGGTTTCTTTGTTCCGTTTTTGGCATGTTGATCTGTCCAGAGGTGACCGTGGAGTATTAAAGTCTCCAATTATCAATGTATTTGGGTCTATGATTGTTTTTAGAGTTTGAGCTGTGATTCTCAGCTCATAGACTCCTGAGAAGTTAGGATTACAGGTGTGAGCCACTGGCACTTAGCAGCTATTTTTTTTTGTTTTAAAATCTGATTGGAAAGATAATTTACAATATTTTAAGTGATGGACTGTTTTTCCTAAGTCAAGTATTTTGACATATTTTCTAGGTAAACAGTCACGTTGATGTAAAATATTACATGGAAATATGTATATGTGTTTATTATGTGGAAGACAGCAATTTGCTTTCTATAATTGTTCATTCACTTGTGAAAAGCCTTTTCCTTCTGTAAATCAGTCTAAAGCTACAAAAATAAGTCCTGAACTATTAGAATCTTATTAAACCATGTATTGGGCACTCTCTCTTCTCTTCTCCTCTCCTCTCCTCTCCTCTCCTCTCCTCTCCTCTCCTCCCCTTCCCTCCCCTCCCTTCCTGTCCCCTCTCCTCTCCTCTCCTCTCTTCTCCTCCCCTCCCCTCCTCTCTTCTCCCCTTCCCTCCCCTCCCCTTCCGTCCCCTCTCCTCCTCTCTCCTCTCTTCTCACACCACCTCTAGTAACAAGGTTTGAATTCAAGGCTTCATCCTGCCATGTATGCCCGCTCAGCTGCTACTTTGCCACTTACACATCTAGCCCAGCATTTCACTGGTTAATTGGAGATGGAGTCTTTTGGACTTTACTGCTTGGACTGGCTTTGAACCCTGATCCTCTGGATCTCAGCTTGCTGAGTAACCAGGTTTACAGGCATGAGCCCCAGGTGCCTAAATCATGTGTTTTAATTTTAACCTGTTTTGTTATGTTCAATGTACACAGCTTAGAAATATGTGATGACAGTAATTTGTATGCAGCAAACTACATTATTCCTAGAGAATTAGAGAATTAGAGGGCACATTTTGGTCATAAGGATTTTTTTAAAAAATAGATGAGTAGAACCCTTGAAATGACAATTAAAAAAATAAGATGGCCCAATATGTATATGAGGAAGTATGATGTAAAACACAATTTAATGAGTTGTATGGTCCTAGATGCTATGAATTCTGAGGATCCAACAATGAGGTCTGAGCTTTCATACAGCTCAGCTTTCTAAAAATTGCTGTTAATTGATCTTACATTAATTATCTCATTTCATTGCTAGAACAACCTGAATATTAGATCGGGTAAGTGTTGAAATCATAATTTGCATATAAGAAAACATAGCCTAATGTATGAAACTGTAACCCATCTGTACATCACTTTGACAATAATTAAGTAATTATTACAAAAAAAGAAAAGGAAAACACATAGAGAGGCTGCTGGCTACTCCAAGTGGAGGTGATGGTGTCTTTCTAATTATAAGGCACATGGTAGGTGTGAGGATTATTCTAAAAAAAGTTTGCTGATCAAAGATGGCCTTTAGAACTTTTGATAACATTGAAAACTACTAGGTCAATCATGACTGCTCTCAACCAACTAATTATGCCCATTTAGAAGTAACAATTATTTGAGAGGATATCATCTTGACAGCATTTTCTATTTTCTGAAAAAAAAAGAAATGTAAGGTTAGACTCCTTTTCTCTATACTGATGATGTAGGAGCTCAATGTAGTTCAGTGCCAATGTGATCTTTTTAAATACGACCTATGAAGTTCTGCCTGATGCTTTGCTCATTTGAGCTAAATTTAAAAATTTAAATGCGAGGGGCTTTTAAAAAATAAGTAAGGAATATATTTCTAACAAATGTTTAATCTCTTATTGGAAAACTAGCACTTTGTTGATTCTTTGTTTTTGTTATTGTTTGTGTTGCATGAACGCAGGTGCTGTCCCTGAGTTCATTCACTCTCTTCCTCTCTCTCTCACTTACTCTCTTTCTTTTATCCTTCCTTCCTTCCTTCCTTCCTTCCTTCCTTCCTTCCTTCCTTCCTTCCTTCCTTCCTTCGTTCCTTTGCCAGTCCTGGACTCATGTCCTGAGCAAAGTTGCCCGCAGTTTTTTTTTTTTGCTCAAGGCTACCACACTACCACTTGAGCCATTGCTCCACTTTTTGCTTTTTTCTATGTATGTGGTGCTGAGGAACCGAACCCATGGTTTCATGTATACAAGGCAAGCACTCTACCCCTAGGCCATATTCCCAGCCCTTCTTCCTTTCTTTTCAAGGCTAGTCCTCTGTCACTGTGAACCACACTGCCACATCCAGGTGTTTGTTTTCCTTTTTGTTTTGTAGTTAACTGGAGATGAGACTCTTTAAGAGATTTAAGAGACATTCTTGTCCTCATTGGCATTAAACCATGATCCTCAAAGCTCAGCCTCCTGAGTAGCTAGGATGACAGACAGGCATGAGCCACCAGCACCCTGCACATTGGGACACTTCTAAAATGTAGATCTTATGCTTAAATACCTCTTCTCCACTGCCTTATGGAAGAAGCCCAAGTTGACCCCAGCCTTTTTAAAATTTTCCTAATACTTATAGCATTCAGCAATAGGAATTCCTGGTTTCTAGAAACTTGTTTTCTTCCAGCTTTTCTGTCTCTGTCTCTTCTTCCTGGAATTTTCCCCATTCATGTCTGCCTGTCAAATGGCTACCCAGCCTTAATGACCTACACAGACGTCAAGTTGAAATGATAAGCATTCTCTTAAATCCTCCAGGTAGATCAGAAGCTGTGCTAGTACTGGTTATATTGCTCTTCCTAATAATGCCACATAATTCACATGCAGTTTGTTTCTGAGCTGGTCTGTCTCCCTTGTGTCTTCCTCTATAGCACATTTGTATCAGAGTTCTATGGAGAGTTGGGAAACAGATCTCAATGAACTCGTGTTCCAATAGGAGGTGATTTGGTTCATTCTAGCTGATACCTCTATTGTCTATATCTATTAGATAATGGGGTTGGGTTCAAGGACTTCCAAATGTCATTCTTGCCTTCAAATTTGGCCTTGTAAAACAATTTATTTTAATAATAGGACACGGAAGTTTACATTCTGTTATATTTTGTTAAATGGAGATACTGTAATTCTTTTTTTTTTAAATCTTGAAGTCTTTGTACAAAGGAGTTGTATTCACCATATCAGTTGAGTACAATGCATCCCCTTCCTTCATTCTCCCAATCTCTCCTAGCCTCATGACTTGCCTCAGCTTTCTTATCCTTAAAAGATATGTACAAAGTACACCACGTGTGGGTAGAGAATGTTACAGGTTGAACAATACTGAAACATATTGCATCTGAGAATGAAGATGGCAAAACAAAACTCAGTGAAAGCTATTGAATAATAGGGGTTGAGAGGGCAGAGAATGTGAGAGTAAAAGAAGGATTAATTTAACATACTGTATCATCATTTATAAAATCTCTTTTAAAAGGTGCTAAATTGAAGAGCTCTTTTTCTGCAAGTAGTGTTTGCAGTTAAAACGTTGTTCGAATTTTGAGATGATTTTCCCCTTTTTATTAATATTAAATTTAGTACAAATATTGTAAAAGTTAAATAATTTTCCCCCAGACTCTCAATGTTCGATCTTATAATGTGAAATACAAAGGAAATCAGCATGCAGAGTAACTGTGTTGTGAAGGTTTGAAAATAATTATATATATATAAATAAATGTACTCCCTTGAAAGACACTGGTCAAATTTCTCTTCTGCAAAGTTCATAGTATATGATGTGACAGTACTATTTAATATAATTAACTACAGAGGTTTAGTAAATGTTGCCCTCCAAAGAAAAATTCCAAAATGGTAGGTGGGATTTTCACATTACGGTGAGTACAGTGTTGAAGTAGACATAGTTGGTCTCCTGGGTGTGCTTTATCACTGAATGCAAGAGCTCCACTCACCTAATTTATTTTAGCAAGGGAAAGACTATGCTCTTGAATAGACACTTAGGTCAGAGAAAATACGTTCAAAAGAGTTAGTTTCAGCTAGGTAAAGTAGGATTTGGTACACTCGGCATTTTCTCTTCCAATTTTTTCTAGCAGCCAGCATTATTTTTAATGACCTTCATTAAATTTTTACAAATCAGCACTGCTTATCCATGTTCTTAAAGATTTTTGCACTTAAATGTTTTGGAGTAAATACCAGTAACATAAATAGTGCCATATTCATAATGTGTCTAAAATAGTATGCTGGTTATTTCCCCCCACTTAGTAGCATTGGTGTAGCCAGTAGAAAGGACTCAGTTGGAGGATCAGAATTGTTGGAAAGTCTGGCTCCACTGTTAATGAGTAGTTTAGGATTGGAAGGTCTTTAAGTGCTTCCAGCCTAAGTTACCTACTCCATCAAAAATAGAAAGAGAAGCGCCTCTTGATGATTAGCAATACTGCATGGAGCTCTCTAGAACTAATACAGCATCTAAGGAATTAAGTCTATAATCACTGCCATAGAATGACACTAGTTAAGAGGTATGTTATTATGGTCTTCAGAGTCAAAGTTTTAATGAAAGAATTGTATGCTACAGGTTTTCCAGTGCCCAGCCCATGTTAGTCTTAATAAATACTAAAGAACTGAGTTAGTAAAATGGTGTGCAAAGAATGTTTACTTGAGCGTCTCATTGGTGCCATATGGTATAAATATGAGTAGGATAACTGCAAAGAAGCTTCAGAGTGGAGAAGTATCCAAATATCCTCAAATTCTCGAGCTGTCCAGAAAAAGAACTTGGCTCCATTCTCCAGAAAGTTCCAACAGAGGAACTTGCCTCCCAAGGCTTCGGCTGAGGATAGACATGGTTTCAGGGGAAGGTGGTCACTTCCAGGAAGGTCCCACTCTGGTGGAAAATGGTCTCCTTGTAAGGGCAGGAGTCCTGTGGGGCCTCATTCATTGTGGAACCTTACTAAAACCTGGCTGGCCTCGCCTGAGCAGGGAAAGCACGCCATGTTTAGCATTTACTCAACTTTGCTCATTCATACTAGGGTATCATGATGGACCCTGAGTCTTTTTCTGTTTCATTAATTATTGAATTAGGTTTGCGTGTATCTTTACATGTTTCATTTTAGAGTATGTTGTGCCTGTTGGGTGCTTGAATTCAGGGCCTGGGAGTGGTCTGAATTTTTACTTTTTTAAAATCAAGATTAGTGCTCTACCACATGAGCCACAGCTCTACTCAGAGGCTTTTTTTTTTTGACTGGTTACTTGGTGATAACAGGCTGACAGTCTTACTGGTAGGGCTGGCTTCAAACAGCAACCCTCAGCTCTCAGCCTCCTCAGTAGCTGGAGTGTAAGCATGAGCCAATGGTGCCTAGCATATTTTGTTAGTTTTTGAGAAATAGCTCATACAGGTTAATTGAAAAGCAGTAAAAAATTATTTTTTCTTATTCTTTAATGAAACAGCTTACTTAACAAGAAGAAATTCCAGAACAGGTATCTTGTGTGTTATGGAGAGGTGGTCTATGTCCATGCATAACAGTGGCTTGTTTTGCTCGCTTTGCATTCTTGGATACTAGACATTGCTTTCCACCTCAACAGCCATACTTTACGGTATGAAATATATATATATGTATGTATTACTACATACGTAGGAATCATGAGGATGTGGGCATACATTCTTTTTCTAGCAGAGTTATTTTGTATAATGAAGTATTTTCTCTGCAGAGAAATCAAAGGAAAACGGTAAGTGCTAAAATTATTGCAGATGTTCTTTAGTCACTCTTGATGCTGATGCTATTTCCTCTGCATTGTTGCGTGTTCTCCTTGTAATATGTTACAGATAGAAAAGCTTTTTTTTCTGGAAAAAAAATGCTCCGAAGTGAATTTTCAATCAGTGTGACAACTTAAATGCAGTCCAAATTTTATGGTGAAATAATTTCAACATTTGAAAGTTTTAGATTTTTCCCCGAAATAATTTCTTGTTCCATGTACAGTTTTTCCGTTACTAATGAAGTGATCTTGATGAATTTGTGTCAGAAATAAGGAAAGTCGCAATGGGCTAGATCCAAACAGCAGATGAACAGTAAGAACAGGACTCCAGTTCTCTTAGGCTGGCTCATCCAATGCTATCCATAAGGCAGATACAGGAAGTTATGCTGACTCAAGAAAAAGAGCAAAGAATTAAACATTTTCTTATGCTGAAAATTACAATGGGATTTTATTGAGTTTGGTCAAGAACACTGTGAACATTTTTTTTGAGCTTTTCTCTAGTTTCCTTATTTTGTGGTGGTCTTCAGATTATTAGATCTTTACAAATCCACATGAATAAAGAACATTTACTGTTCTGAATTGAAATAGGTTGTTTGTTTGTTAGCTACGACTTACCTTTAAGGTCGCTAGAGGATTTAATTTGACTTGTATTTTAGACTTCATTTTTAATGAGTAGAAATTATACTGGAAGGCAGGGTCTGGCTGTGTTGCCTTGGCTGGTATTAAGGCAAAGTGCTCAATCAATTCTTCTGTCTCAGAGTCTGGAGTCACTGGGTCTGAAATGTGAGCCCTGGTGCCCCAATACCCAGCTTCATTGCATTTCCTTATTTTCCCAGGTATAGGGATGAGAATTTGATTGTGTTTGTCACTGAGTGATAAAAGAATTGGGAGTGTGTTTCATCTTCCCCCTCTTCTCTCTCCTTCTCTTCACCTCTCCTTTGTCTTCCCATCCCCTTCTCCCTTCCTTCCTTTCCTATTCCTCTCCCCTCCTTCTCTTGTCCCTTCCCCTTTCTCTCCCTCTCTTTCCCCTTGCCCCTCTTCTGTTACCTTCTCTCCCCCTCTCCAGCTTTCTTCTTTTTCTTTTCTTTTTTTTTTTTTTGGCCAGTCCTAGGCCATGAACTCAGGGCCTGAGCACTGTCCCTGGCTTCTTCCTGCTCAAGGCTAGCACTCTGCCACTTGAGCCACAGCGCCACTTCTGGCCATTTTCTGTATATGTGGTGCTGAGGAATCGAACCCAGGGCCTCATGTACACGAGGCAAGCACTCTTGCCACTAGGCCATATCCCCAGCCCTCTTATTCTTTTCTTGCAGCACTGGGAATCAAACCCAGGGTCTTGAGCATGCTAGGCCAACCCAAATGGAGTTTTTTCTGATATTATATTTGGAAAAAATGACTGTGTTTTTCAAATATTGTTAATCCCCTAAAATTCTCATCCCCCAAACACAATAATCCCAAACCCTATGGAAGTTCACAGCCAATTAAACTAGTTGTAGTTGAGTATTTGAGTTTGTTCTTCTCCATCATGAGATTTAGGATGACCTCAGATGTGGGCCATGCAGTTAATCTGACAAAGGCACGGGCCATACCAGCCTGGAGAGGACTTCCAGAAGCAGGTTGTCCAGAGTCTGGCTTGACATTATAACTAGATTATAACTGTAATTTTGGGTTGGTTTTCATCAGACGATAACATGCAATTCAGCTATACAGAAAGAAATGTGTATCCACAATTTTTGGTCATGTTCTGTGGCTGAGAATAGCCTGTGGTTTTTTTCTCCTCAACAATGAATACTGTTTCAGATGGTAGTTAAGATGATCATATTAATTAGTATGAGGGCATCTATGTAGTTATGAAATCTAGTCCTAGGTCATTAGGACAACATCCTCTGTTCACCATACCTTACAAACTTTAGTACCAAGAACATAAAAGTCTCTGGGATATTTTTAGGATGTTGGAGGTTACACATTAGAAGCCATAAGTTTAATAGGGGCATTGTCTCTTCAGAAGAGTCTGTCTATCACATGTGAAGATTTCTAAACCTCCCATGCCTTTGCCACATCATGGCGATGAATCCTAATGTTGGTATTCTCAAGTTATTTCTAAGTTTTCAACATAGTTCCACTGATAGTAAGAAACATTAGAACTTCCTGTTCTTTAACGTATACACCACAGCAAAAAACATAGGCAAAGGTAGGACCCAGGAATCAATGCCTGTAACCCTAGCTTCTCAGGAGGGTGAGATCTGAGGATTGCAGTTTGAAGCTACTTGGGGCAAGAAAGCTTATGAGACTCTTATCTCCAATAAACTACTCAGAAAAATCTGGAAATGGCACTGTGGCTCATGTGGTAGAATGCCAGCCTTGAGCAAAAGTTGCTTGGGACAGTGCCCAGAGTTCAAGTCCCAGGACAAACAAACACAAAAATCTCATGCAAGTGTAAGAATTTATTGATTTGGTATGAATTTATTGTAATAAACACGTATAAAGACAATATCATTGTTGAAAAAGACTAAAGAGAAATCAGTGTCAATGTGTTTGAAGAAAATGGGGTCATTTGATGTTTAAATCTGCCTTTGGCCTTTTTTATTGCATACAAGTTGTCTAGTCTGACATGTTAGGTTGTGTTGAATGCTCTGCTCCGGTTCTCTAATGGTACCAAATAGGGTAATAGATTAGAACTAGGAGAGATGAGCAGCTACAGCTCATATTTGCCTTGAAATCTTGAGCATTTTCTGATTAAATCCTGGGATGATCAGTGAGTCAACTTTGCTCAGCATACTAAACCATGATTTTCCCCCCATCTTGGTGACATGGTTGACATTGTAAATATCAAGTGTGTTTGAACAAGAGCATGATCCATAGACCTGGATCTGAACCTACTTCACATATGCCTTATTACAAGAAGACATTATAAATCGCCTAACTAGAAATTAGAAATCTACCTTTTAGCAAGTCTATTTTGAAGTTGGAAAATACTCGTTTTCCTCTGCAAAAGAATGGTCTCTGTAGCATCCAGTGAAATGGATTATCTAATATCAGAGATACGAACCTCAGACTCACAGAAGCCAGAAGGCATTAGTCGACCTTGTGCTGGGCTTAATGGGATAGCTTTTTAGAAGAATTTGGCCAACAGCACACAAGTCTAGCTGGGCATTATAAATCTAGAATGGCTCAGGATGAATTTAACCTCACTCCCCGACCCATCTTCTTCTCCTGTGTCTCCCAGTGAATGGTGTCATTGTCGAAACCAGACTGAAGTTGCCTCTTTAAATTTTAATTTTGGAAAAAATGGGATTAAGTGGTGAAAGGTGCCAGAGAAAATGATGAATAATGGAAATAGGTAGTAACTACCGGCCTGTGTACATGTTAAATAATTGTTTATGTGAATGTAAGCACTTAGAATTACAAATGAATATCTTTCATAGTTGATTTCATTTCTGTGGCAATCTTAACTCCAGTCCTAAGGCACACAAAAATATGAGTGAGACTGAACTGTTATTGATTACTGATGTGACTCTACTGGTGTCAGTCAACAAGTGGTGAGATTCCTCTTTTGTCAAACTATTGCTGAGACTGAGCCATTGTCAAGTGTTGGTGACACATTACTGGTACCATTCCTGCGGAGTCAGAACCAGAGCAATGTCTTCTGTAATTGAAATGAATCAACTTTGCCTTGGAGCTTTACTATACTAAATCAAACTAGAGATGGATGAACAGGAAATACTCTTCTGTCTCAGTGACAGAAATTGTCTGTCTACAGACATTTCTCTTGGTCACTATGGCAACTACCCCTCTCCACACTTTGCTAGCCATTAAGATGTATCAAGACAGAGATGACCGTTTGCAGCATCAGGTATTTGAAATAAAAAGAGATTTGCTAGAAAGTTGGAAAGTTATTTCTTGGAGGAAAAGTGAGATCCTTAAAAACCTTAATTGAGTTTTTTTTTTTTTTTTTTTTTTTTTTTTTCGCAACGGGTTTGCCGTCAGAACGCAGTTGCCGCGAAAGCCACCCCTAAGTCGAAGCCAAAATGGGAAAGGAAAAGACCCACATCAACATTGTCGTCATTGGACACGTCGACTCCGGCAAGTCCACCACCACCGGACATCTGATCTACAAATGCGGTGGCATCGACAAGAGAACCATTGAGAAGTTCGAGAAGGAGGCTGCCGAGATGGGAAAGGGCTCCTTCAAGTATGCCTGGGTCTTGGATAAACTGAAGGCTGAGCGGGAACGCGGTATCACCATTGACATCTCCCTGTGGAAATTTGAGACCAGCAAGTATTACGTGACCATCATTGATGCCCCAGGACACAGGGATTTCATCAAGAACATGATTACAGGCACATCTCAGGCTGATTGTGCTGTCCTCATTGTTGCTGCTGGCGTCGGTGAATTTGAAGCTGGTATCTCCAAGAATGGGCAGACCCGTGAGCATGCCCTTCTGGCTTACACTCTGGGTGTGAAACAGCTCATTGTTGGTGTTAACAAAATGGATTCCACTGAGCCACCCTACAGCCAGAAGAGATACGAGGAAATCGTTAAGGAAGTCAGCACCTACATTAAGAAGATTGGCTATAATCCTGACACAGTAGCATTTGTGCCAATTTCTGGTTGGAATGGTGACAACATGCTGGAGCCAAGTGCCAACATGCCTTGGTTCAAGGGATGGAAAGTCACACGTAAAGATGGCAGTGCCAGTGGAACCACCTTGCTCGAGGCTTTGGACTGCATCCTGCCACCAACCCGTCCCACTGATAAGCCTTTGCGCCTGCCCCTTCAGGATGTCTACAAAATTGGTGGTATTGGTACCGTCCCTGTGGGCCGAGTGGAAACTGGTGTTCTCAAGCCTGGCATGGTGGTTACCTTTGCTCCTGTCAATGTCACCACTGAAGTGAAGTCTGTTGAAATGCATCACGAAGCTTTGAGTGAAGCTCTTCCTGGGGACAATGTGGGATTCAACGTCAAGAACGTGTCAGTCAAAGATGTTCGCCGAGGCAATGTGGCTGGGGATAGCAAGAACGATCCACCCATGGAAGCAGCTGGCTTCACAGCTCAGGTGATCATCCTGAACCATCCAGGCCAAATTAGTGCTGGCTATGCCCCTGTGCTGGATTGTCACACTGCTCACATTGCCTGCAAGTTTGCTGAGCTGAAAGAGAAGATTGATCGCCGTTCTGGTAAGAAGCTGGAAGATGGCCCTAAATTCCTGAAGTCTGGTGATGCTGCCATCGTTGATATGGTTCCAGGCAAGCCCATGTGTGTGGAGAGCTTCTCTGACTATCCTCCTCTGGGTCGTTTTGCTGTTCGTGACATGCGGCAGACAGTTGCTGTGGGTGTCATCAAAGCCGTGGACAAGAAGGCTGCCGGAGCTGGCAAGGTCACCAAGTCTGCCCAGAAAGCTCAGAAGGCTAAATGAATATTACCCCTAACACCTGCCACTTCAGTCTTAACCAGTGGTGGAAGAACGGTCTCAGAACTGTTTATCTCAATTGGCCATTTAAGTTTAATAGTAAAAGACTGGTTAATGATAACAATGCATCGTAAAACCTTCAGAAGGAAAGGAAAATGTTTTGTGGACCATTTTTTTGTGTGGCAGTTTTAAGTTATTAGTTTTTAAAAATCAGTACTTTTTGATGGAAACAACATGACCAAAAATCTGTCACAGAATTTTGAGACCCATTAAAACAGCTTAATGAGAAAAAAAAAAAAAAAAAAAAAAAAAAAAAAAACCTTAATTGACTTTTTTTCTTACTTGAAAAGTAGTTTGTTTCTTTCTTCAGTGACGGTGAAGCTGTGTGCATAGGACAATCCATGCCCTTCATGCGCCTGTGTTTAGGAATCTGCTCCCTGGCAGTGACCTGGCAGGGCAGAGTTACATAGACAAGCAAAATCTCAGTTCCTGCCACCTGGGGCAGGCAATCATAGTCAGGGAAATGAAACCTAAGGAGCAGATGGATTTCAAAGTGATTTGTAGACTTAAAAGTGATAGGAAAATATAGTAGTTTAAAAGTTTACCAAAGCAATCAGGGCTGGGAATGTGGCTTAGTGGTATAGTGCTTGCCTAGCATGCACGAAGCCCTGGGTTCGATTCTTCAGTACCACATAAACAGAAAAAGCCAGAAGTGATGCTGTGGCTCAACTGTTGGCATGCTAGCCTTCTGCAAAAGAAGCTTAGTGACAGTGCCCAGGTCCCTGAGTTCAAGCCCCAGGACTGGCAAAAAAATTTACAAGCAATAAATTAATAAGCATTACACAAAAAGTAAAAATATTCCAAATTGGTAGGCCATTGCTCTCAGAAAGAGTTCAGCGACAACGCTTCTGAAAGGGTAGTGATTGGATTTAGAATGACTATACTTAGGAATCAGTCATTTAAGTATGACAGGCTCTTCAGAGTAGATACTCAGAATACATGGAGAGCCTTTTAGAGGCAGAACTTGGGAAGTTTTTTGGGATTATGGCAAAGTGGCTAAAAGCATAACGTGGAGGCTAAATGTTACGTGGTACCAATACACTGTTCATGGTCCTATTTGTTGTTGTTGGGGGTTTTTGTATGACATTTAGCTGAAAAGTTAATTATAAAATCATAAAGTTAATACAATTATAACTAAAATTTATTGAGTGCTTATTCAATAGTGCAGTCAGGCACTATTTCAAGAGTTTTGCATGTTTTATTCTCTAATTATAGGGGATAAGCACTATTTTTTCTTAAAAAAATTTATTTCCATGTTTGCAGCTGATAAACTGAGGTACAGATAGAATAAAGGTCAGAGAGCAAGTAGTTCACAGCCACTGATCAAGTCAAGCAGATAAAGCTCATAGGGTTAGTTAGTGTCGTATGGGACAGCGGCTTAAAAGTAAAAAGGTGTCTAGAGAGTGTAAAGACTGGAAAAATACTGGATTTGTGACAGGGGTGTGGGGGGAAATCCCTTTTGAACTCTGCACAGAAGAGTCACATGAAACTATTTTGAAGAGAAGAAGCTGGGTGAATCCAGGGCACCAACTAGAAACCATAAGACCAGGCTACAAGTTTCTCAGCTGGGGAGTAAAAGTTTGAAGTAGAGTGAGGGCAGAAAGGATGGAAAGGAAGGCCTGGGAAGGGAATTCATTTGAACCCTGCTACTAATTGGTGAGGGAGAAGAAGGTATTAATGATGATTTGTATGCTTTTTTGGGTTAATGGTGATTGCATTAGCAGGTGGAGAGCCTGTTCTTTTATTGATTGAACTTCCTAATGCTGACCATTCTCAAGTACCCTTCCTTTGAAATTATCTTTCCTCCTTTGTGCTGGTGATAACTGTTGCACCTCATCTCTCCACTCTCCCCACCCTCCTTCAGTGGTTCTTTTCTGAAGTTGGCACTCTTCACTATCCAATCTGGGACTCATTTCTTTCCCTCTCCACTATGCTACAGAGTAGATATGCTGTCCACTTAGCTTCAGTCTGAAAGCTGCACAATTTCATGGAGGAGACAGCTGGGATCCATTCCCCTCTTCACCATATTAGCTGTGGTGTGGAATAATAGTCTTTGATACTGTTTTGCTCGTGTGTGAATGTGAATGATACCTCCATAATGGAGTTTTTCAATGCACCGAGTCTAGAGAAAAGGCTCCCAACACAGTGGTCCCTTGACAAGTTTTATTTGCTCTTTTTCTTTTCTTCCCTCTTCCTCCTATCCAAATATTTCCTTCCAGTTGAAGTCACTTCCCTGATGGGGATTCCTCCTATGTTAACAGAAATAGTCATGGTTCTCGTTTGCTTGCCAAATGTTAAACTGTGCACAATCACCTTTCATAGACAAATAGCACAGCGATTGTCTTTTGGTTTCAAACATGGAATGAGTTAAAACTCTAAAAATATAAGAGATAGGAACTACAACAGAGTTATAATCATAAACGGGTTGTACGTGAAACTACTTCAGACAGAGGGGCAAAGATTTATCTTCCAGTTGGACTCCAAAATACAGCATAAAACAAGCTGTAGGAACATAATATATGAAAGATAAAAATTTCCAACCCCCTTACATATCTCGAAATTGTATTTCTACAGATGTTATGAATGATACAATAGCTGATCTTTAATGTAGAGTAGGAATTTTATTTGATGAAACAGATGGTATTGAAAAAATTTATCTCAGCAAAGTACTGACTCATACAGAATAATATGAACTTTTTCATTTTGCAATGGGAGGGTAGATGAGCCTAAGTAAACTTGCTAAAAATGTATTAAAAAACCTAAGCTCTTCAAAATAAGCCCAGGGACAGTTCCCAGGCTATGAGCTTGAGCTCCAGGACTGGCATAATAGGAAGAGGAAGAGCAGGAGGATGTGGAGGAGGAAATGCTTAGGGTTAGCAGTATGAAGTGGGACTGTCCTGGGTTTATTTAATCTCCAGCCTTGCCATTTCCTACTTCTGTGACTTAATACAGTTACTTAACTTCTTTGAGTCCAAGCTTTTTCTCCATTTGAGAATAATAATATCATCATGTGGCATATGTCCTATTAAGTGGTTACCTTTATATAAAGACATTCATTCAGTGTCTAGCAGAAGATATGTAGTAAGTGCTAGATATTGTTGAAAACTGGGTGTGAAGCAGTTGCAAGCCTTACTAATTAGGTGCTCTAGGGAAGGTTTGTTAATCTTAATTCCTCAGCTTTTTTCTCTCTTTCAGCCAACCTTCTCAAACTTTCTTGTAAGAACTAAAGGAGTTGTGTGTGTGTGTGTGTGTGTGTGTGTGTGTGTGTGTGTGTGTGTGTGTATGTGTGTGTGTGCAGGGTACTTCACACTTTATCTAGCCTAAAAGAAAACTGATATAGAGTCATAAAAGAAGTTGTGTGTAGTTTTATTAACCATAGTAGAAAGTTTAGACTTAATTTCAAATATTCTAAGAACACATTGGAAAGTTTTAGCTAGAAAAGTGATGTGCCATGTTTTAGAAAGATCCCCTTGATTACTGTGGTGTTGTAGAATGATTGGGATCAAGGAGTGCAATGGGAGAGCCAGGAAGCAGGTTCAGACATGCTATCAATAACTGTGATGCTCAAAACCATGAAAGAAACAGAGACATACTCACTAGACACTATATTGAAAATTAACTCTATAACTTGTGTGGGGGGAATGGAAGAAAACACAGGGAGAGAGCTTGCGGAAGGGGTGACATTGTCTAAAAAGAAATGTACTCATTACCTGGCATGTTCTTGTAATCTCTCTGTACATCACCTTTTAAATAATAAAAGAATACAAAATTACAAAAATAAAAAATACAGGATAAATAGCACCTTTTGCCATCCATAACTATTTTCCGTATATTTAAATACAATTTCTAAAGAAAAAAAAAACAAAAATCCTAAGCTCTTGTTCAAATATAAACATTACCTGTAAAAGGCTTTTCCCTGATTGAACTCATTTTCTTAGAGCCCATTCAGTATCTCATAGGTAGTATAACCTCCATTTTTAATCGACATATTTATAAAAATCTACAGGTAAAATGATACATACTTATCAAGTACGACATATTTTACACATAGAGTGGTTAAATCTAGCTAACATATATATCGCAGATTATTATCATTTTTGTGGTGAGAACACTCAACATCTACCCTGTACTCTCAGAAGGTAGATTAAGAGTTTATGCGTAAGACCCAAATTTACAGGAGGCCTAGAGATTTAATTGCCAAGACTTCAGCAATGGTATTGGCAAATATCAAACTTAGGTCTTTGTAATTCTTAGACGTTTTGCCATGTTGCCACAAAAGGCTCATGAGCATTAAGAGGATTTCAATTGAGCACTAGTCTGAAAAAATGAGGTTTTGTTGAAATTGGAAAAATAATAATAGGATGTGAGATTAAAACTCTGTTAATCTTTATTCTTGATGATTCTTTCTACTCCCATTCCTCTGAAAATCTAAAACGATAGAATCTCAAAACAGATTTCAAAAATTCAATACCTCTCAAATATTCAGATGAAAATATACATGCTTCCCAGTAGTAAAGAGAGGAACAAGTAAGTTATAAGACATAGCCCAAATGCCTATGGTCTGAAGTCCTGTCGCACTCTTATTCTTCTCATTCCATACCTGTGGCTTTAGTGTAAGTTTCCTGTGATCAGCTGACAGGAGAAGAAACTGGGGCCTGCTTTACAGAACCTTCTGTGTGATATTCAGGCACCATGTAAGAGTAGATAGTTGTAGCACTTTGACTCTGTACTAGGATGATCTTGAAAGGACGCTGGTAAAGGGAAATTCTCTAGGTGGGCAGAACATTGAGCAGTGTCTCTGTTGGTTGGCTTACAGGGAGAAGGGGCCAGTTGAGTGACTTTATGGATGTATGAGCTCTTGTGTGAGTTGTTTGGCTAGCTGGTTAGGGACTTAGAAGAGGCATGACTGGAAAATTGGTCACAAGGAAATTGGGGATGAGGTAGGTGGTAGAACTTGCTGAGTGGACACAATACCAAAAGATAACCTGAGTGGAGGATGATGTTTGTAATTAAGTGAAAAGATTGCTCCTTTTTGTGGCTAGAAATCATCCTTTTCCCATGCCACTCCTGTTCTTACACAATGGAGCCATGTGCAAAATGGCCATGAACCACTGGGTGGGGACTATGCATGGCTTCGAAAGCATGACTGACTCGCCATGCTGACCCAGCTATGGCCATTGCTGATTGCCCAGTCAGCTGACCAAAGAGATGAGTAGTGGTGGCTGATAGGGTACTGTTTTCCAGAGTGATTGAAGCTAATGATGGTGGATATATTTCTTCGGATCACTTTTGTCATAGAGCAGTATTTGTTCTTACTGGAATTCTCATTTCCTATATATACACCTTCCTTGCATGCAATGATTGTGATAAATTACCATCCATGGACTTATAGAATGTTTGATCTGCCATCATGGTATTCAAATAGCATTGCTTCTGGTCAAGGGACTCACCTTCCAGCAAAGGATAGACATAATGCTCATGGTGGTAGAATTCACTGGTTTGCTATGACATCCTGCAGCTGCTGGCAGGACAGTGTGGTGGAAGACTTTGTCATGATGCCATAACTCCCATCAAGCCTACCAAGCTTCCCCAGGAGACTGTGATACTGTGAATTGAATAGGTGGGATTTTTCTCTGAAATTAGAATCAATGGATTGAAGAATCATATGGTGAACATGGTAGTGACACCACCCACGATTACTCTTAGTGACCCATTAACAAAATTTTTGTTTCCTGTTCCTATGATCTTACTTTGTGCTGACCTAGAGGCCTTTGTCCTAAAGGAAGGAATGTTTCAATCGGGAGACACAATGGTTCCATTGAACTGGAAGTGAATTCTGCTCCCTGGACGCTGTGGCTTTCTCATGCCTCTGAATGGACAAGCAAAGAAGGAAGCTACTGTGCTGGCTGGGGTGATGGATCTGTGTGCAATCAGGGGGTATCGGAAAACTACTTCCTAGTGTCTGGGTCCTAGAAGATCCCGAAGGTGCCTTTTGGTATTAACGTGTTCTGTGATTAGGGTCGATGGAAAACTTTTTTTTTTTTTTTTGCCAGTCCTAGGGCTTGGACTCAGGGCCTGAACACTGTCCCTGGCTTCTTTTTGCTCAAGGCTAGCACTCTGCCACTTGAGCCACAGATACACTTCTGGCTTTTTCTATATATGTGGTGCTGAGGAATCGAACCCAGGGTTTCATGCATGCTAGGCAAGCACTCTACCACTAAGTCACATTCCCACCCCGATGGAAAACTATTACAGTTACCATATCTAATGGACTATCAGTTGTACAGACCCTTTAAGAATGAAGGTTTGTATTACCTGGCCCAGTATAAAACCATAAGTAGTTTGGTGAGACAAAGGGAAAACAGAATAAGTAGAGAGAGAAAGTAATTATAAGTAACCACAGGTGACCACATGGGCAACTGTAGAAATAATTGTCAGGACTATGTCTTCTTTATTTACTTATGATTGTATTTGTGTATTTAGGAGTTTTCTGTGCACATATGTAAATATACTAAGCCAGTGTTCTCCTTAAGTTGCTTGTTATGTAACCTAAGAGGTATCGTAGTGTTAAGTGTTGTTAATTTGACATCACTTGCTTTTTTTTTTTTTTAATTCGGTTGGTCATGGGGCTTGAACTCAGCCTGAGAGCCTGCCCCTGAGCTTTTCTCCTTAAGACTAGCACTCTACCACTTTGAGCTCCACTTGTGGATTTCCAGTGATTAATTGGAGATGAGCATCTCAATGGATTTTTCTTCCTGGGCTGACTTTAAACTTTGATCTTCAGATCTCAGCCTCCTGAATAGTTAGGATTACAAGTGGGAGCCACCAGTGCCTTGCCTGGTACATCCTATTATTGCACTTAAATGATTGGATCTTGTGAAGTATAAACATTGCCCATGTACTGGTGTGTTCCTTCTGGAGAAAGGCTAGTTTGTCTGGTTATATATGTATGAATTATGATACAAGGATGCTTGTTTCTGTCAGTATTGAGAGATTGGGTATAATGTAAGATGATGTATATTGATAAATATGAGCAGATTTGTGGTAGTTAATTGGTTTATGTGTCAATTTAAGTTGGCCACAGGTACTGAGATACTTAATTCAACCTTATTCTGACTGTGTCATACTGATGGCATCTCATTAAAAACCTTTTGAGAGATATCTAATTTTATTTTTTTTCAATTTTTATTATCAAACTGATGTACAGAGAGGTTACAGTTTCATACACTAGGCATTGGATACATTTGTTGTACTGTTTGTTACCTCGTCCCTCATTCCCCCCTCCCTCCTCCCCCTTTCCCTTTCGCCCCCTGAGGTGTTCAGTTCACTTACACCAAACATTTTGGCAAGTATTACTTTTGTATTTGTTTGTCTTTTTTTACCCTGTGTCTTTCAATTTTGGTATTCCCTATTCAATTTTGGTATACACGGTTTCCAATATACTCAGATAAGATTACAGAGATAGTGTAGGTACAACCACAGGAAGGTGATACAACAACATCATCAATAATAGAATCTACAGATACATATGGGATATTGAAAGTAGTTACAACTGTGATATAACAATTGTTTCCATAACATGGAGTTCATTTCACTTAGCATCATCTATGTGTTCATAAGGGTATAGCTATTGAGCCTTGTGATGCTCTGCTATGACAGGACTAAACCTGTACTAATTATTCCCAATAAGGGAGACCATAGAGTCCATGTTTCTTTGGGTCTGGCTCACTTCACTTAGTATAATTTTTTCCAAGACCTTCCATTTCCTTACAAATGGGACAATGTCATTCTTTCAGATAGAAATATAAAATTCCATTGTATATATGTACCATATTTTCCTGATTCATTCGTCTACTGAGGGGCATCTGGCGTGGCTCCAGATTCATGCTATGACAAATTGTGCTGCGATGAACATTATTGTGCTGGTGGCATTACTGTGATTTTGTTTGTGGTCTTTTGGATAGATACCCAAAAGTGGGGCTGCTGGGTCATAGGGGAGTTCTATATTTAGCCTTCTGAGGAATCTCCATACTGCTTGCCAGAGTGTCTGAACCAGTTTACATTCCCACCAACAATGGATTAGGGTTCCCTTTTGGCCACATCCCCTCCAGCAATTGTTATTGTTAGTTTTCTTTATATAGGACATTCTTACTGGGTGAGATGGAATCTCAGTGTTGTTTTGATATGCATTTCTTTCATGGCCAGTGATGTAGGGCATTTTTTCATATGTCTCTTGGCCATTCTCATTTCCTCATCAGAGAAGTCTCTTTGTAAGTCTTTAGCCCACTTGATGAGGGGGCTATTGGTTCTTTGCGGTTTTGTTTTGAAAGAAGGTAATTTTTTAGTTCTGCATATATTCTAGATATGAGGACTTTGTCTGTTGAATGTCCAGTAAAGATCTTCTCCCAGTCTGTGGGCTTTCTGTTAATCTTGTGAGCTATGTCACTTGTCGTGCAGAAGCTCTGCAGTTTGGTGCAGTCCCATTTGTCCAACCTTTCTTTGATTTGTAGCGTTTCTGTGTCTTTGTTAAGGAAGTTCCGTCCTGTGCCAAGGAGCCCAAGTATTTCTCCTACTCCTTCCTTTAGTGTTTTCAGGGTGTCTGTTATGATTTCGAAGTCTTTAATCCATTTGGAATTGATTTGGGTGCCGGGTGACATATAAGGATCTAGTTTCAGTTTGTTGCATGTGTTGAGCCAGTTTTGCCAGCACCACTTGTTAAAGAGGATATCTTTCTTCCATACTATTGTTTTAGCTCCTTTATCAAAGATTAAGTAGGCATAGTTCTGTGGGTTCATTTCTGGGTCTTCAATTCTGTTCCATTGGTCTTCAGGCCTGTTCTGGTGCCCATACCAAGCTGTTTTTATTACTATAGCTTTATAATACAGCTTGAAGTTGGGTATTGTTATTCCTCCAGCACTGTTCTTTCTGCCTAGGATTGTTTTTGCTATTCTAGGTCTTTTATTGTTCCATTTGAATTTCTGGTTTGCTTCCTCTATTTCATTAAAAAATGGTGGTGGTATATTAATGGGTATTGCATTGAATTTGTAGATAGCCTTTGGCAATATTGCCATTTTGATTATATTAATCCTCCCAATCCAGGAGCATGGGAGGTTTTTCCATTTCCTTACTTCTGACTTAATTTCATTTTTCAAGCTTTTAAAGTTCTCATATCTAGTTTAAAGGCAAGAGAACCAGTAACCGGGTACTAGACACCTAGGTGCCCATATTCTTAGCTGCTCTGGAGGCTAAGTTCTGACCATTGTGGATCAAAGTCAGTGTGGACAGGAAAGTCTGTGAGACCCTTATCTGCAATTAACCACTAAGAAGCCAGAAGCTGAGCTCTGGCTCAAATGGTAGAATAGTAGCCTTGAGCATAAAAGCTCAGGGGCAGCACCCAGAATCCTGGGTTCAAGTCCCAAAACTGGCACCAAAAAAAAAATGACAAAGCCAACTACTTACTGACAACGAAGAGCTCATTCATCTAAGCATGGACCTAGAATTCTAAACACTAACCCATTACTCTTCTTACTAGATACTCATCTCCTGAAATCAAAAAGGCTTAGGGTCCTTTTTCCTATTTATTTAGCCCATGTAGCCTCAGTATTTTCTCAAAAAGAATCAAGATTTTCTTTTGGTAAATTAGACCATTTGAACCAAATGATGGTAAATTAGAAAGGTATGTGAATTTTAGCTATTCCAAACTATGAAAAACACACAGTAACCCAGTTTCCTTGCTCACAAATAACTTTGTTGATAGATGAGAATCAGATACTCATTGGAGCCATTTTAATGAACCCGTAAGATTTAAGAATAATTCATATACTAAAGTATTTCAAAACAGTTCACTTGAAACACTTAAGTTATAAATTTTGTAATTTAATGTATTGGTTTCTTTTTAGAAAACTCTATTAGATAGATAGAAAGATGAAAGGTGAAGTTGAATCTCATCTTGATCAAATTGTACCACATAAAGTGTTAACATTGGAATTAGGATAATTTGCTATGTTGCACTTATTTACAGTTTTATTTTCCCTATTTTTAGATGTTAAGATTGACTTTTAATTGCAGAGAATAAGATTATTGCCTTTATATAATCAAACTTCTAATATGTATCGATCCTTTGGTGGACAAAGTCTAGCTCATGAACGCACTCATTATCAAAGGAGATGCATTATGCTTTGGGATGTGGGAAGATAATGGGGTATTATCACGACATGAATCTTGGATTTCAGTTATATATATGCATATATACGTATGTATATATACATATATACGCATATGTATACACACATATATATAGACACATATGTATATGTGCATATAGAGAGAGAAAGTTTATTAGGAGAGAGCACATGTAAAGAATTACCATGTATGAGGATCATTGTGTTTCATAAAAGAAGTCCATGAACAGCATTCTATGAGACTTGGGAGAAAAGAGTTGTTACTGTTGCCTGAGAAAGGTTCATGGATATCTGTCTGGAGGTGCTGGCATTTGATCTCTGATCTTAAAGCCAAACTAGATTTGAACAAGAGAGTCTTTGAGGGTTTCAGTCATGCCTATGAATTAAAGTGGGTAAATGATCTAGTCTTTACACAATGTCTCGCACCAAGTAGAGTGTCAATAAATGCATGAGGGGGGCTGGGGCTATAGCCTAGTGGCATGAGTGCCTGCCTCGGATACACAAGGCCCTAGGTTCGATTCCCCAGCACCACATATGCAGAAAACGGCCAGAAGCGGTGCTGTGGCTCAAGTGGCAGAGTGCTAGCCTTGAGCGGGAAGAAGCCAGGGACAGTGCTCAGGCCCTGAGTCCAAGGCCCAGGACAGGCCAAAAAAAAAAATAAAAAAATAAAAATAAATGCATGAGGATTAAGTGCATAATCTGCAAGTTGACTGTTACTGCCTGCTGGTCTGCCTTGTGAATGATGTCAGAGAAGTCACTGGAGAACATTTTCCCAAGAGCTAACTTGCACAATGTTTCTTCACTTACCAAGGGCTTTAACTGCTTTGCTTCCCCCTATTCCAATTCTCATAAACATTGGCCACCATGCTTTGTCTCTAAAACATGGTGCAGCTGCTGGGTGGTCCTTCTACCGACCCCTAACAGAGTCAGCTGTTCACCAGAGAGTAGGATTGATGTCTGACCAACAGATGATCCCGTGCAGGGAATGAGAGGAGAGGAGGGGCTGCTGGGAGGCAATTTGTGCAGTGGCTTGGCTTGATTGTATTAAACGGGTAGAGATGGATGGAAGCTTAGTTTCAAGCCAGTTCTGAAGATAGGTAATTTGTGTCAAATAGTTCTGAAGAGCTGTATCCATGGAGGGAAGTGGAGTGGAGAGCCGAGTCCAGTGCCATTATAGATTACATGCTTATAGCCTGGGTAGCAATGAGATTTTAACCTTCACATAGGACCCAGATATTCATGACCCATGTCATCAATAGACCAAGGTTGGTATAGGTTAAAAAACTTCAAACTACCTTAGCCAAGGACTAGACCAGTCATCGTTTTAACAATTCTGTAGGATGTGTGAAAGGGGAAGATGATTTTGACAGGAAGACCGTAAGTGCTTTCTCAGGTGTTTCCCCTCTCTCTAGCATTTGTCTCTCTGAGTGTTCTTCCTTGCTCAAACTTACATTCTCTTTTATGACATTTTTCTTGATTGTCTTCTTTTTCGCTGGTCTCTTCCCCTCAGAATCCTTTCTTCCTTGGGCTGGCAAGAACAGCCCCCATGAATTTTACTGGATCTCTCTCTCTCTCTCTCTTTCTCTCTCTTTTTTTAATGTCTTGATATTGACGTTGTCCTCTGTTTGGAAGAAACTTCTGTGTTGACTTTCACCTCTGGGGTTTTGAGTTGTAGTTACAGGGTGGTCATCCCAAATAAAATGTGTTAGTGTCACCTTCTACATCGTACCTCCAAGACTGAATCTATTGGCTCATTCTATTCCTCCTGATAGCCGCCTACTGTTTTATTTTCTGTCTTGCTGTCATCCAGTTCATGCTTTTCTATATGTCTTACATTTGTTACTTATATATTTTTAGTATCCTTGTGACGTAATTCCTTTCTTTTTTTTTTTAAATTTTTATTATTAAACTGATGTAGAGGTTACAGTTTCATACATTAGGCATTGGATACATTTGTTGTACTGTTTGTTACCTTGTTCCTCAAACCCCACTCCACTCTTCCCCTTACCCTTTCCCCCCCTGAGTTGTTCAGTTCACTTACACCAAGCATTTTTGCACGTATTGCTTTTGTATTTGTTTGTCTTTTTTTACCCTGTGTCTCACAATTTTGGTATTCCCTTTCAATTTCCTAGTTCCAATACCAGTATACACAGTTTCCAATATACTCAGATAAATTACAGAGATAGTGTAGGTACAACCACAGGAAGGTGATACAAGAACATCATCAATAGTAGAAGCTACAGATACACATGGGACATTGAAAGTAGTTACAACTGTGATATAACAATTGTCTCCATAACATGGAGTTCATTTCACTTAGCATCATCTTATGTGTTCATAAGGGTATAGCAATTGGGCCTTGTGATGCTCTGCTATAACTTGCCTAAACCTGTACTAATTATTCCCAATAAGGGAGACCATAGTGTTCATGTTTCTTTGGGTCTGTCTCACTTCATTTAGTATAATTTTTTCCAAGTCCTTCCATTTCCTTACAAATGGCATTTGTTACTTCTAAAGGCCTTGTAGTTATTCCCAATCAGCATTGTATATAGCTTTATTTAGGCTCAAATGACAACTTTTAGGCTATTATGTCTAGTAATCTCTGAGCTGGTGTGTGTGTGTGTGTGTGTGTGTGTGTGTGTGTGTGTGTGTGTGTGTGTGAGTGTGTGTGTGTGTGTGCTCTTGAGGTTTGAACTAGGGCCTGGGCACTATAGCTGAGCATTTTTGTTCAAGTCCAGCGCTGTGCCATTGGAGCCCCAGCTCCCCTTTTGCTTTCTGATGATTAATTAGACGTGAGTCTCATGGGCTTTTCTGCCCAGGCTGGCTTCAAATTGTGATCTGCATATCTCAGCATTCTGAGTAGGTTCATTACAGGTATGGACCATAGGCACACTACTTTTTGTTTTCAACAGACAAGAGCTGATTATTGAGGAACAGTGAGGAGATCTCTTCCTTTTGAGCTGGATTTGATTGCATTTTTTTTCTTCTTAAAAACCTGAATTGACTGCTTTTCCTTTAGTCCTTCCTGGTCTGATACTAAAAGCCTTTCACAATGGAGCTCCTTTCCATATTCCCAGATTTCCCTCTTTTCTTTTCTCTTTTTTCCCCTCTGTGATTTGTTCCCGCTAGTATGGAACACGCAAACAGCCTTCTAACTTCAGGCCTCTTGGGGGCCAGTTCAGATAGTGGTCTTCCTGTCCAAAACTAATTTCTTCTTCCCCTGAACCTTTAGGTTACTTTCTAATGATAGCCCTTATTTCCCTTATTCTGCCCTTATTTCCAGGGCTGACTTTTGTGTACTTTTTGTGTCAACTTCTTGAAGGTTTGGCTTCATTTGGTTTTGTGTTTCTGTCCTTCCTACACCATAAGACAGAGTCCCTGATGATTTAATAAGTTTGTAAAAAATACGTAAACTCATGGAGAAGTTTAATAGTGTCTACTCAGAAGAAATGAGGAGATAGCATGGTAGTTTCAGTCCGACAGAAACATTGAATTGGGAATCACTTTAATCCTAAAATATATCTAAAATCTTAAGATTTGTTAGTCAAGTATGCACTCAGAATTATGTTAATTTAAGTCATTTGTATCATTAGAGCTAAATCATTATACACTTAGAAGGAAAATCCAAACAGTGACTCCTCTCAAAACCATTTCAGAGAAAGCCAAAATGTTTTGAGATAGGATAGTATTCAACTATCACTGATGAGAATACCTTTTCTTCTTACATTGATTGGGTATTTACTAGTCAAAAACTCCTTATGTAAATAAAAACAACTTAGTCTCCAGAGTTTACCTTTACTTTATTTGCTTATTGCTAGAATTTGTAGTTCTCCATATCTACCACAGTTATATCACCTTATAATTTGGATTTCATATCTTTGTAAACCTTACAAAATTTGACGTTTGTATGCATTAACTTGAAGACCATTGGAATATTGATAGTTATACGAATCATTGTTTAAAACATTAATTCTGAGAAGACAGAAATTTTGAAATAAATGCTGTCGTGGAATACATTTTTGTGCTTAAAAAAAGTTTTCCTGTGACTTTGGATGCCCTTATCATAGTTAGTACTCATTTCGAGTATTATTTATGCTTTTACTCATCCAACTTTTTTTAGTATTTAATAAAATGCAATTAGCAGATCATCTGTTATAAAATGGTAGCTGTCAGCCCAGCGTTTGCATACTTCAGTTCCCCATGGGCCAGAAAACATGACTTTCATTCTGTAGCCTTAGCCTTGACCCTGCCTGCTACAATGCCTTCTTTCTTCTGGTAGAAACACCTGCACAACGCAAGTCATGCTGTCAGTCTTCCTCCAGCCCTTGTGTTACAGTGTCATAGATGATGTTCACAGGACCTCTGGAGCCGTAAATCCCTCCCCTGGCCATTCTGCTGGGGCTGGCTTGGGCCAGGTTTCTAGGTAAATACAATTTCCACCTCCCCTCCTGCTCCATCCTCCCACATCCTGGCTGAACCCGTGTGGGACAGCTTGCCCACCGCCTCAGCCCTTGCCAGTCTTGGAAGCGGCCAGTGTCTGGATCTGCCACCTCTCTCGCCCTCCATGTCATCTGTCTTCCTGACAGCACAAGGGAGATACAAGAAAAACAGGTCAGCGGATCCGGGCATTTCCTCCCTGGGCAGGTTTCCACTTACCTCTTGTCTGCCCTCTTGCCTTGGCCTCTCTGGCCCAGATCACTGCCTGCTACTTCTTGCTATTGGGCAGCCAAGGATTATACTGGCTATTGGCAGGAGCTGGCAATCCTGGTGCCCGTAGCTCACAGCCATATGTTTTAGGCTCCTTCAGGAAGCTCTGCTAAGACACCAGGGAAAGGGATATCTGACCCTTCCCTGCCGTGACCAAGGCACACTAGCACCCAGCAGTGATATTCATAGGCAGCATCATCACTGTCATGCAGATCTCCAAGAGCAGAGGCAGCTTGGCATCAAGTACGGAGACCTTTGTGTGGAGGACAGCACAAGAGGGAGCCTTAACCATATGATTGGTTTCCGGGAACTTCAAAAAACAAGTAACGTGTAAACACTTTGAACTCCCTCTGTCCAACCTCATACCTGACACACTCATGCAACCGCACATGAACAAAAAATTCCTCACAGGCGAGCCGACTCTCTCTCTCTCTCTTTCTCTCTCTTCCTCCCCGCCACCCCCACATGCTCACTGTAACACACTGTGCCGGGTCCTCCTGGATCTACATCCACATACCTATTTACACATATGCAGACTTAGGCTTAGGAAGCACACTCTTGTACAGCATCAGGAACACACGCATGTAGGCAAGCAGGGGCACACACCCGCACACGCGAGCGCACCCAGTACACAGTGGCTTGGAAGGTGCTAAGGGGTTTTCGAGGACTGTGTCCTACTTGCTCAAGTCCAGGGTGTTGTTTTTGTGGTGGGCGTGGCTAAGGAGCCCAGCGCTGCTTACTGGACAGTCCATTGGCACTTGGGCCTCCCCCTGCTGTCCTCACCAGTCTCCCATTCCCTGAACCATGCAGCTTCGGAGACCTGGGTAGCAACAAACTCTTGGGGGAAAGCAATCAAGGCAGAAATGTCAATGTAACAGGACCACATGATTATGCCCCAGTAGTGCCCCAACCAAGGATGGCATTCGTTACCCTTCAGGTCTACATCCTAAAGCACAGCGCTGCACGCAGAGAATGGGGCAGGCCTGTGCCCCAGCATCCCTTGCCTCTTCTCCCTTCTACTTGGTCCCAGGGTGGTGGGGCGCCCAACCTGGCCTTCCTAGCCACCACCTGCCATCTGCAGCTGAGTTCCTGAGGCCAAACCTGGCAGTCTCTGTGCATCAGCTGCCGTGCAAATCCAGTGAGCCATTGGAATAGAAATCTCCCCCAAGCTCATTCATTTCAACAAGTTCCACCAGGTTTTCTTTTAAATCTTGGTGATTTGCAAGGTTGGCAAAAATAAAATGCCACTGGACAATGCATGGCACATATTTACTTTGCTCGCTTTAGGATCTTTTGAACGAATGTATGTGAGTGTGTGTGTGTGTGCATATGAGTGTGAACAAATTCAAGATTAAAATTGTCATTCTGATGTAAAAATGGTTGAGTTACTGTACAAACTCCAAAACAGGCATCAGGTTTCAGAGCTACCAAATGTTTTAAAGGGTTTTTGCTTTGCTTTAAAGAGGAAATGTAGTTTAATCCAAAAACGTCTTTAATGTGCAGTTGCAAAATATTGGTATCTTAATGTGTATGCTGTTTGCACTGTCATCAAGTTATCTGGTGTTGGGGTTCTGGACACCTCCTTTCTCCCCCCACGGGGAGAATGGTAACCACAAACTCTATGAAAGAGCACTCAGCCTGGCCCTCCGCCAGTGGAAGGCCAAAGGCGTGCTCACATGGGCAAGCGCTAAGTTGAGGACGGGTTGCTGAAGCTTCCCCTCCCCCCAGTCCCCCCCCACATGTTACCGAGGGCAGAGGCGAAAAGGAAGGCATCAGGGACACGCTGCGGTGGTGGAATGCGTCTCAAAGACTTTAATATGGAAGTGCACTTAAATAGAAGTAATGGCGGGAAAGAAAGGGGGCTGGCCAAAGGGTCAGTCATAGGCTAGGGGTCACGTTCATCAAGTGACATCACGAAACTTCCCTTTGTGGGCGGGACAACCCCATCATGGTGGCACGCACGTGTTCACCTCCCAAGGGGTGGAGGCCAGAAGGTGGGAGGGACTTCTATTGTCCCAAGGCTGGTGGAAGGGCAGTCTTTCCCAGGCCATAATGATCCCCAACATCTCCCCCTTTTTGTTTTTTTCAATAAGCAGGGGATGCTGTAAACACATGGCATGTGTGGGCATAAGGCAAATGCTGACATAAGATCTGTGGGGCCCCTTCCACAAAACTGGGGTGAGGGGTAGGTAAGAGTCCATCCGTCTGGCTAGGTCCAGAAGTCGGATTCCTCAGCTGGTTTCTGCCAAGTGCAGGAAGGTGCCCTCTTTTGCTGGTGAGGTAGAAGCTGAAACTCTGGCATTCCCGGCAGTTCACAGTAGCTGATAACTCAAACATAAGTGATTAGTGAAACATTCTTTTATATAAACATTGAAGCCAAGGTGCTAAACCTTTGCGTTTACTTTTTAAAATATTTCTCTCATAAAACATTGGGGTTGAGTGTCAATACCCTCAGCTCCTATTTTCTTTCCAACGGGACTCCCCAAGTCTAGCAGCAGGGGGAGAGGAAAGGAAGAAGCATGGTGCAAAATTCCTTTAGTTTCTTTGTGTGACGCTGTAGGCAGTATTGCCCCAGGAAACATTGAGCCATGAGACGCTCAAGAAGGAATCTAGAAAGCAAACAAGGAAAGGAAGCTTGGTTGCTTCCTACCGTAGGCAGTCCTACTTTCCATGAGCCATGAGATGCTCAAGAAGGAATCTAGAAAGCAAACAAGGAAAGGAAGCTTGGTTGCCTCCTACCGTAGGCAGTCCTACTTTCCATATTTTCATGGGAGAGCAGAAGTCCAACATGGTCCTCCTTTTCCTGGAGAGAACAAGAAAACATTTCTCCAGAGTGGGTGCTCTGGGTTTAATTTTCCAATCTGGAAAAACACATATACTGTACTCCATCCCACACTGATTCGGGATGATTTAAAATTTCTGGATAATTAACATAAGCATAACTAATCCTTAATTAATCCTAGGGAATCCTTAATTAATCCTGGGGAATACCTCCCCCTTTTGTTTTTTAAAATTATGACACCGGCGGCCACCAGGCAGGGAGTATGGATGGAGGTCTCGTCTTCTGTAGCTACTTCCTGCTGTCAAGGGGGCGACGTAAATCAAGGGCCCCTGGTCAGCCTGGCAGTCCGGTGTAGCTGGCAAAAAGTCCCCATCATTACCATGAGTATGGTCACTAGGGCCAGAGAGCGCTATGGTTTTCTCCAGCCCCCCCTGAGTCTTTGGGCATACCCAGAAGTTTCCAAGGTTGGTGCCTCCAGGGTTCAGGCCTGTGTTAGGGTGACGACTGTGAACGGCAAATTCCCCATTGGTGATCTCAGCAAGAGATGTTATTCTGTCAAAAGACACTTTTGAAAAGGTCAGGCAAAGTATCGACAAGTTCTCAGAGCTGGTTGGCATGAATGGCATAGAACACACCCTGGGCATAAGCCAGGAACAGTTCCCTTTTGGAGCATAAACCCAATTGTAAAGTGAACGAGTAAGGAGAAACGACTGAAAGAAGTGGTTAATGATAGAAAACTGGTTTGGCATAGCCAGTCAGAGGCAAAATAAATAAATAAATAAATATATACACCTATATACAACTGGCAGAAAAGAAGAAAATGGACAGGAATTATCTCTCTCGATTTCCCGGCTCTGATCCATTTTGAAAGGGTGAAACAAGGCAGCTCCCTTTAGGATAATATGGCACCATTCTCCTCTCACTCCACTCCACCTTTCCGTCTCCTGGACTGGCTAAGTCCCAGGAATTTTAACGTTTGTGGCTGGAATTGCATTTTTCCATCCGCGTTTGAACTCGGGGCCTGAGCACTGTCCATGAGCACTTTCGCTCAAGGCTAGTGCTCTACCACTTGAGTCACGGTGCTGCTTCAGCCTTTTGCTCGCTCTCTGTGGTTGAGCTCTCAATCTGGCTCTTTGCTGTTTAACTGGGAGGTGGGATTTTGGAGAGATTTTTTCCTTTTGCCCGGGCTGGCTTTGAACTATCCAGGGAGTCATAGTCCTACAAGCCCTTTTTATTCCCAATTGAGCAACAAGGAAAAAACACAACAGAGATAATCCATTTGTAAGTCGTTGAGAACTGACCAAAAACTGCTTGTGAAGGTTTGGCTATAACACTTAGAGAACATGAGATTTACATGCCATCAACTTGAATCACGCCGTTGAATCCCACTGGCAAGTGAAAGAGAACACAGATAAATGACAACCAAGGGCAAAGGGTTAAAGCATTGTGGAATCCCCAGTCTCGGAAGTGGCTGCGTCCCTCATCCCCATTTGGCAAGTTCCATGCCATGTGATGGGGAACTCGAGGCAAGGCTGTAGTGGTATCTCTTGCTCACATCTTGCTCTGGGTTGCCTGCAAAATTTCTATATAGATTGGTTAGGGTGTTCAAAATTTTTCAGCACTTCTGGCTCTGGTATATCGATGCCCTTCTGGTTTAAGCAGGGTGAAAAGACTTTCTTAATCACAAAATTTTAAGACTTTCTTAATCCCAAAATTTTACCTGGCTAGCTGTGACCACTAACATAACTATGGTGATTTAACCTGGAGTAACTGTTAAGATGGAACTATTCACATCCTACTCAAGGCTCATAAATCATTCGAGCAGCTTCCAATGGGAGAGAGAGCAAAGAATCATTAGTAGTGAAACAAGGCAGTTTGGGAACAGAATGTGGTGGCAGCTTCCCATGTCCAGGAGCTGCTGCCCATCCATGCGGCTAGCACATCTGTCCACCTGTATCCTATAAAACAATATATTAATCCTGGGTCAGGAAAGTTGAGGTTAATAGTCACATTTGTATGAAGCAATCTCAATTTCTTGATCTTGAGAGTTTATGAGAACACAGGAGAGAAAATGGGAAGGTAAAATCTTAATTTATGCCAAAGAGTTGTTAAGGCTACATGCACACTTAACTATTAACACACTGAGTATAAAATAACATGCTGATTTTATACCATTGTGCTTTTACCACATGCTGCATATTTGAACCTTATGGAAACACACTGAATATAAAATAACATACTGGTGTACTTTTACCACATGTTGCATATTTGAACCTTATGGAAATTTTTATAGGCACCTTTATCTGTATCGAATATTGGGATGGAAACCTATTGTTATGCTTTTAAATCTTACCAACAACCACACGTGCGCGCGCACACACACACACACACAAAAATACCTGAGCGCTCTTTAAAATTGCTTTGATTGGCCATTTAAATTTTCTGGAATTCCAGCGGCAAATGATATTAATTTGCCCATAATAGAACCACGTGGTTGAATAAAAAACAAAAGGGAAACCTGTTAATTACACACTCCCAACATGACAATTTTTAAATCACAGTGGACAAGCAAACCCTTTTATCCATCTAGAAAAACTCCAGTTGATTTTATATCTTTGAACTGGTAAACATGGAAGTTCAATCAAATTACCTATTGCTGTATCAAAACTCTTTGTTTGGCTCCAACCCCGTCTGCAGCTGTAAGTCTGACACAGAGAGAAAACGTGCAGGCAAGCACAGTGGGGTGCTTGCCTCTCTCAGCTGCAGCGCAATCGCCCAGCCCAGGCGAGCCTGGCACGCCCCTCACCTGGGGGGAATGGGTGGGGCCCCGCCTCCAATATGGCGTGCCCCATTGTGCTCCACGTGTGTGTTAAGTCAGAGAAATCAGGATTCAACCAACTCACCCGAATTTCTGAGCTTAACGACCATCGGCGGGCATAAAGCAGTTTGCCGGGCTGCAGCAGGTCCAGCCACTCCGGGGCTGCTGCCGCCGCTGCTGCCGCCCACGCACCCCAACTGGGACACCGTCCCATGTTCTAAACTACACGCCACGCCTTTTTTTTTTTTTTTTAAACTCTATCCGCAGCTCTGCCGCTGCCATGCCACAGCTTCCCACATGGCGGAACCGCGCTACCGCCACGCCGTGCTCGGCCCGCCACACTCGGCTGCCCAAAAGCTACCGCAAAAGACGCCTGGTGCCGCCCGGGGCCACGCGAGCCCCAGCGCACGCAGCTCGCGAACCCGGGCCGCGCAGAGCCCAGTGTACTCAGCTCAGCCCGCCCAAGCCAAACCGCTCCGGCGCTCGGCCACCCACTGCTTCTCAAGCGCCACTGCAGGTGCCGGGACCGCCGTCTGGCCCGGGGCGCGCAGAGCAGAACTAACCGACCCCAGCCCGGGGTCGCATTCCTCTTGCTCCAGCCCCACTGCTCCACTGACATGTTTCCGCGGGAAGCGCGCCCCGCTCCCTCCGCGGCCTGGCGCCAAATCGCCACGGCGGGGCAACTCTCTGGCACCGCGTCCCGCGAGCCTGTCTTGTCTCCATGCTTCTGCCCCATCTGGATGGGCAGGACCCTCCTCTAAAACCCTACTTAGCAAAATCTGTGGGGATACTGTACCCCGAACTTCTCGGCCATACGATTTGGCCCCCCGTCTGGGCGCCAGTTATGTTGGGGTTCTGGACACCCCCTTTCTCCCCCCACGGGGAGAATGGTAACCACAAACTCTATGAAAGAGCACTCAGCCTGGCCCTCCACCAGTGGAAGGCCAAAGGCGTGCTCACATGGGCAAGCGCTAAGTTGAGGACGGGTTGCTGAAGCTTCCCCTCCCCCCAGTCCCCCCCCACATGTTACCGAGGGCAGAGGCGAAAAGGAAGGCATCAGGGACATGCTGCGGTGGTGGAATGCATCTCAAAGACTTTAATATGGAAGGGCACTTAAATAGAAGTAATGGCGGGAAAGAAAGGGGGCTGGCCAAAGGGTCAGTCATAGGCTAGGGGTCACGTTCATCAAGTGACATCACGAAACTTCCCTTTGTGGGCGGGACAACCCCATCATGGTGGCACGCACGTGTTCACCTCCCAAGGGGTGGAGGCCAGAGGATGGGAGGGACTTCTATTGTCCCAAGGCTGGTGGAAGGGCAGTCTTTCCCAGGCCATAATGATCCCCAACATCTGGCTTAGCACAAGGCATTGGGAATTTCAAATTTTTTCCCCTGGCCTGTTTATTAATTTGAGGCTAAATGTCAGAAATTTCGATATTAATTTGTATGACTCTTAAAGAACTGCTTCGGGCTTCTCAGTCAGAGATCAAGAGGAAAGGACAGGAAAACTTAGGATGTGCTCGTGTGCCTATCTTCGGGGTTGAGGGGTGAACTGGCAAATGTGCAGCTTAGCTGGTCCATGCATGGTGAGGCAGGCCCCAGGGGCAAGTGCACACATTGTAGAAAAAGACTAAGCTGTCACAAAGGTAGTTGATGGAGCCCGAAGGACTCAGATGTGTATATACCCATTCTTTAGGACAAGCCTATCTCTCTGTTCCTTGCTACTGGACACTGGAAACCTGAGAGTAAAATGGGCGTTCTGTAGGATAGGCCTATGTGTCTGTTCCTTGCTGCTGGACACTGAAAACCGGACGGTAAAATGGGCATTCTGTAGGACAGGCCTATCTGTTCCTTGCTGCTGGAAACTGGAAACCTAGTGGTAAAATCGGCAATGTGATGATTTGTTTGATATTTCCAAAACTACTCACTGGGATGTATTTCAAATTGGAAAAGCCTTAAAACATGGCTTAGAAAGTTTATCTGTATGATGTCATTTAATTTCTATGCTATTTGGAAATTTGCATGTAATTTTTTAAAGTAAAATTATTAAGTCTGGATATTGGTTTGTAATTCTAGTGCTTATAATTCTTCCATGATTCTTGATAATTATTGATTGGAGTTCTTAGGAGGGAAATATGATCATAATACATTATATGATTATAATACACAATAATACATTTGAAATGCAATTTTAGTTTGGCTTGAATTTGAAAGTATTTCTTACTAAGTGATTATTCTTTTTTCCTCACTGCATGCCTTTAATTAAGTTCTCACCTTCTTCTTAAACACAAAGATAGTAATATCCACTCAGTAGGGTTACTGTGAGGATTAAACAAGATATAACATGTAAATCCCTTACCATAGTGTCTGATACTTGAGAAATATTATCTCCTTTCCATTGTTCCTACTTTATTGAATGGACTGCTTTATGTGGTCATTCTTTTAGGTACTGAAGTCTACAGAGTAATTCCATTGACTTTATTTTCAGATGACTTGATATAATTTTCATATACGACCCACAAGGATCATAGATTCTTTTTTTTCAAATTTTTATTATCAAACTGATGTACAGAGAGGTTACAGTTTCATACATTAGGCATGGGATACATTACTGTTTATTACCTTGTCTCTCATACCCCCCTCCCCCCTCCCCTTTCCCTTTCCCTCCCTGAGGTGTTCAGTTCACTTACACCAAACAGTTTTGCAAGTATTGCTTTTGTAGTTGTTTGTCTTTTTTTTACCCTGTGTCTTTCAATTTTGGTATTCCCTTTCAATTTCCTAGTTCCAATACCAGTATACACGGTTTCCAATATACTCAGATAAGATTACAGAGATGGTGTAGGTACAACCACAAGAAGGTGGATCATTGATTCTTTCAGATAGGACACATCTCACTGCAGATGCTACTGCTGGGTAACAGTCTAAGAACTCCTGAACTGATTAAAACAAAGAAACTACCAACACTTGCGTTGCTTCCCAGCTTACATGGGTTTTCTGTGAATACTTACATGACAGTGTGTTCTAAGCCACAGTCATCACAAAGAAACCACTCCCCTCTGACAACTTCAATCTCAAATGAAGATGAAACTTGTGTAGAGAATAGATTTTGAATACAGTCCCTTAGTTAGTATAAACTTGGTTCTTCCTACATGTACCCTTTCTTCCCTATTTTGTTACAAAATGTTTTTACTTTATTTAGTTAGTTATTTTATTAATTAAATTGTGTTGACAAGGTGTTGTGCAAAAGGTGCACAGTTACATAACGAGGCAGTGAATACATTTCTTGTGATATCTTACACCCTCGTTTTTCTTTTCCTTCCCTAGATCAGGTAGGCATATATACAATACCCAGTGTACCGAAATCATATACAGTAACCACGTGGCATAGGTCAAAGGAAATTCACCTAGAACTTTAAATGTAATGTCAACAATAGAATCCTCCTGGGTTCTTCTCTTGGAGTTGTTTTTGCCTATCCTCATCTTATATGATCATATGTACATAGCTGTTGAGCCTTTGTGATCCACTGATAGGTCTATTCTAAACCTTTCTATGTGTAGTAGTTGTTTGGTTTTAGATACACTATGTAAGGCCGATGATGGAAACCTGTGGAAATACAATTTGAAAAGAAGTTTTTTTGTTTTGCAGACCTGGTCTCCACTGTCTTCCCCCTCCTCCCCACACACACACTCTAACAGTCATATATCAAGGAGACCATGCCCCTTTGTTCTCTGTGTTCTAGGCTTGTCTCGCTCAACATTATTTGTTGAAGTTCTGACCATTTCCCTGCAAATAGCAATATCTTATCATTTCTATTTGCTATGTAGTATTCCATTGTGTATAGGTACCACATTTTTTGTATCCATCCATCTATAGTGGGCCATCTGGGTTGTTTCCATATTTTGGCTATTGTGAATTGTGCAGTGATAAACATGGATGTGCAGATGTCTTTTTGATATCCTGAGACCTGTTGTTCACGATAGATGCCTAGGAGTGGTATGGCTGGGTCATAGGGCATGTCTATGTTGAGCTTTTTGAGGAACCTCCATACTGTTCTTCAAAGTGGTTGTACTAAATTGCCCTCCCACCAACAGTGGAGAAGGGTTCCTCTTTCCCCGCATGCCCTCCAGCATTTGTTGTTGGCTGAGTTCAGAGTATAGGCCATTCTAACTGGAGTGACATGGTATCTCAGGGTTGTTTTTATTTGCATTTCCTTTACTGCCTGGGATGTTGAACATTTCCTCTTATGTTTCTTTGCCATTTTTATCTCTTCTCCTGTGCAGTCTCTCTTTAGCTCCTTTTCCCATTTAATAATTGGTTTACTGGGTTTGGAGGGGGTTAGTTTTTTGTGTACTCAGTAGATGAGGGATATTAGGCGTCTGTCTGTTGTTGTGCTGGTGAATATCCTTTCCCATATGATTGGCTGTCTTTCTAGATTGGTGGCTATGTCTTTAGCTGTGCCAAAACTTTTTATTTTGTCATAGTCCCATTTGTTGAGACTCTACCCTATCTGTTGTGCCCCTGGGACTATATTCAGGAAGGTCCTTCCTGTGTCTTTAAGTTCTAGCATCTTTTCTACTCTGACCTTCAGTAGTTTCAAGGATTCTGGTCTGATGTTGAGGTCCTTAATCCATTTTGAGTTGATCTTGGTGCATGGTGATAGGCTAGGGTCTAATTTGAGTTTTCTACATATGGCTGCCCAGTTTTCCCAGCACCAGTTGTTGAAGAGGCTATGTTTTTCCCATTGAATGTCTTTAGCTCCTTTGTGGAATATCAACTGACTGTAAAAATATGGTTTTATTTCTGGGACTTCTATTCTGTTCCATTGGTCTTCAGGTCTATTTTCATAGCAATACCAGGCTGTCTTTGTTATGATGGCTCTATAATAGAGCTTGAAGTCTGGTATTCTTTTGCCTAGAATTGCTTTGGCTATTCTAGGTCTTTTGCTGTTCCATATGAATTTATGGGTTGTTTTCTCTATTTCATTGAAGAATGTAGCTGGGATCTTGATGGGGATTGCATTGAATTTGTATAGCCTTTGGGGCAATATGGGCATTTTCGCTATATTGATTCTGCCTACCCATGAGCAGGGGAGGTCTTTCCATCTCCTGTGTCCTCTTTGATTTCCCTTTTTAGATTTTTATAGCTCTCATTCAATAGGTCATTCATGTCTTTAGTTAGGTTAATCCCTAGGTAATGTATTCTTTTTTTTAGCTATGGTAAATGGTATTATTTCCTTAATTTTCTTTTCTGCTTATACATTGCTGGTGTACAGAAAAGCTGCTGATTTTTGTGGGTTGATTTTGTATCCTGCTACTTTGCCAAAATGGTTTTTTAGGTCTAGGTCATCTGCGAATAGGGATAGTTTGATTTTTTCTTTGCCCAACGTGGAAGCCTTTGATGTCTTCCTCTTGCCTTAGTGCAATGGCAAGGGATTCCAGCCCTATGTTGAATAGAAGCAGGGATAGTGGGCATCCTTGTCTTGTTCCTGAGTTTAGGGGAAATGGTTTTAGTTTCTCCCTATTTATTATGGTATTAGCAGTTGGTCTGTTGTATATGGTTTTTCTTATTTTAAAGAATGTTCCCTTTATTCCTGATCTCTACAGGTCTTTTAACATGTATGGGTGTTGTATTTTCTCAAAGGCTATTTGGGCATCGGCTGAGATGATGATGTGGTTCTTCGTCTTAGCTCTGTTGACGTGGTGAATTACATTTATTGATTTGTGGATGTTGAACCATCCTTGCGTCTGTGGGATGAAGCCTTCTTGGTCATGATGTATATATAGTTTTCTTGATCAGTTTCTAGATCCTGTTAGCTAGCACTTTGTTGAGAAGCTTTGCAGATGTGATCATTAGTGATGTTGGTCTTTTCCTAGTTTGTGGATGAGTATAATATTGGCTTCATAGAATGAGTTTGGGATTTCTCCCTGTTTGTATTTCGTGGAAGAGTTTGAGGAGTTAGCTCCTCACTGAAAGTTTTATAGATTTTATTGGTGAATCCATCTGGGCCTGAGCTTTTCTTTGTTGGGAGGCTCTTGATTACCTCCTGTATCTCGCTGTAAATTATTGGTTTAACTAGTTGATTTATTTCTTCTTGATTCAGTTTGGGCAGTTTAAGAATCGATCCATTTCTGTAAAATTATTATTCATTAGTGAGTAAAGGTTCTGGAACTAGTTCCTTATGATGGTTTGAATACCTATATATTTGTTGTAATTTTTCCAGTGCAGTGCCTAATCTTACGGATATGAGTGACTCTCTCTCTCTCTCTTTTTGTTAGGTCTTGCAACGGATCTGTCAATTCTATTTATTAAGAACCAGCTTTTAGATTTTTTATTTGTTGAAAGGTCTTTCTATTCTCAATCAGATTATCTCTTCTTTAATCTTTATGATCTCTCTCCTCCTATTCATTTTAGATTCAATTTTGTTCTTGTTTCTCCAGTCATTTAAGCTGCATGATGAAGTTCTTGATCTGTTCTGATTCCATTCTTTTAATGTGTATGCTGAGGGCAATGATCTTGCCCCTCGCCACAGCCTTTGCTGTATCACATAGGTTTCTTTGTGATGTATTTTCATTGTCATTTTGTCTTATGAATTCGTTAATTTTGTCCTTAATTTGCTCTGTAACCCAAGTGTTAGATAACAGTGAGGGGTTTGGCCTCCAAGTATTTGTGTAGTTTCTGTGGTATCCTTTGTTATTGAGAGCTACCTTGATTACACTGTGATCAAATAGTTTCTTTATGTGGACTACACATGATCAATTTTGGAGTATGTTCCATGGGCGTTTATGTGCCAGCCAGCTACTATTTGATAGCAAATCACACACTATGTACAGGCAAACATCTCCACGGATGCATCTAAAAGGGTCCCAAAAGGATCGCAAGACTAGCAGGTGCTTTCATGCTACACAGGAGCACTCTGGCAACACTGTGGCTTTGCAGAAACATGCCAGATTGTGATTTCACAATCCTTATCTCTGGACAAGAGACCACAGTAGAGATGCCAGGTAGGGGCCCACACCACTGGATAATGATAGGGGGAAGTTGCTACTAAGAAAACAAAGAGCTCTGTTTCTCAACATTCTGCACAGTACTGCCAGTGGTCGGGGAACAGACCTTGGAGGAGAAAGCAGTTTCTTACACCATGCTTTCTGCCTTCCACCTCAAGCTGGATGAGATGAAGTTGCTGTAACCAATCCTGACATTTCTGAGATACTGAGGGAATGACAATAAATGTCCCCCCCATCTTATAAGGAAAACTCTGTGGGGTCTGCATCCTATGCTCAACACTCCATAGAACAGAGCAAGTCAGAGAAAAGCCTTTTGCTGATGTCAGATATATCACTGAGTGGAGGTGTATCACGGGTTTGCAGGATATGGACAGACAAAAATGAAACAGAGACAGACACCTGTTATAAGAATGCATTTGGAATCCCTCCCATCTTGTTCTGTCATGAAACTTGAAAGCCTCAGCCAGTGGAGCAATAGTGCAGTTAATGGGGCATGCCAGTGCTCCAGTCTCTTCCCATTCTAATTACAATGCTTCACCAAACTCAGAGGAAAAATGGGCAGGACACCAGCCTTCAGTCTGATCACCGCTACTATAGAGGGAGATACCCCACCTTGTAAAAGGAAAATCCCAAGTACACTGATCCTTCTGCAGAGTTTGAGAAATACTTCGCACCTTGTAGATTCCCTGGTTGGCATCACAGCTGTGGGGCCAGCATTGTGCCTGCTGCACCATCCCATAGGGACACCTCACTCTAACCTCTATCATACAGCTTTCTGGAAAATGACATGGACCAGCTCAGCTTCAGCTACAAAGGCTATCTTAGCTGGCAAAGGATAGAACATACAGTGGCACCGGTGCCAACCCCAGGAGTCTTGCTTCTTAACAAGGACATTCTGGCCTGCATTCAATGGAGCTTCATACAGGGTTTCTGGTGATAGCAAGCCATCTGTGGCCTAAGGGTGACAAACACAAGACTATGCTCACAGGTTTCTTGCCATCAGTTACAACTCTCTTCTCTGTGTTCCCTAAGCTGGTCAACAAATTGTGATTCCCAGTTTTTAGGAAACTGTTCTGATCACCTACATCTCTAGGAGACACAGCAGTTGACCCATTCCTATGGAGATACCATCGCTTACCAAGGTGGATCACTAACTTGGACAATGCACCTCATCACAAGGGGCTAGTCCAGGGAAATCCACTGTCGCCCAGCAGAGCTGCCAGGTAGGGTCCCTCACCTCAGGCTAATGGGAGCATGGAGATGTGAAGGAAAAGATCATGAACATCCAGAGCCTGCCCACGATAGCCCACGCCAGATGATCACTGAAGTTTGTGCATTGCAGGGACCATGACATGTCCTTCAGAGGGGAGACAGGTGCCCAAAAGAAATCCACAGATTTAACTCATTCAAGGAAGACCCTGCGGAGCTGTTGTCTGGAGAGAAAAAGGCTTTTGGGGAAGTTGCATTTAAAGTAGGCTTAGGTCTTAAGGAGGTCACTCACAGATTAGAAACAAGCAGAATTTCATGGGAAACAGACAAATTCAAAGAGAAAAGAAGCCAATACAGGCACCCTTTGCAGTTCAAGGGATGAATTTCCACACAACAAAACAGAAAGCTCATATGTGCTCCCAGGCCCCATTATCAGCCAATTCAATTTCACACATCAACCCATTCCCCAGGTCTCTGTTGGGCACAGGCTTGGAGGGAAACTTGGAACTATCTGTAGTCACGGGCCACACAATCCCTCCTCACGCCTCCCAAATAGAAAATGTCAAGTAACCAAGTTCACACAAAATAAGAAGCACAAAATAATCTGTGAATTGCTCCTTCAATGATATCTGAACAGGAAAAAAGATATATCTGCATGCAGATAATAGGTGGCACATTAGTGTCACATTTCTAGCAAGAAGGCAGCTCTCCATCATGAGAAAGAAATAGGAAGCTCCTTTGCTGTATGTCGTATCAGGCCAGGTCCTAGCCCTCTGAGAAGCAGTCAGGTGGGTTTGAAAGCACCTGAGCTATTAGGAGTATCACCCTCACTCCATTCTCACTCCCCAATTGTTTCCTTTCCAGAGTCCCATCTGAGCTCACAAACCCTTTCTTCGAACCAAGAGCTTTATTAGGCATTAACAGACCCCCATCTAGAAGACAGCTTATGAAATCTAGTAGCAATTCAACTTCAAACTGTGTACAATTCAATCTGTCTTCACAGTGGAGTGGCACAGGCAGCACCCCAGTAGAAGGAAGTAACTAGAGTGCTATTGCATAGCAGCCATGCCTCATCCTCTTACAGAAGAGCCTCTTAGATCACCAGGGCCCCTCGAGCTAGGCAGTGCCCTCCCTTTGCAGTCACAAGAACCCAATTCCTACTAATTCTGCATCATTTAAAGTAATGCTTTGTGAGCTGCCTGCTAGCAATTCCACTAGACCCACCTAGTTTGCACCAGATCCACATTCCAAGAACTGGATGCAGGAAAATCCTTTCATCTGGAGGGTAAGTTTGTCTGCTTCAATGCAAGACTATGGCTACTATCAAGGGTGCCAATTTAACGGAAAGGCTGAGATATTTGTAGATCCGTCTCCTAGGAGAATCCCAGATTTCTCCTTGGCACACACATGCAGTTTTGATCATCTGCATTTTTATTCAATCAGTAGCTCCTTTTGTGAACTATCACCTATGTTACAGAGGCCTTCCTTCCTTCTACCATGTGTTATAAGTACATTCTCCACGAACCATTGCAGTCACATGTATTGAGACAAAAATAAATCCTGAGCCAAGCAAAGTTTACTTGCACACACGAGGGTTCACACTAGCCAAAAATTGGCCACACAGCAACCGTTCTTCCTGATATTTGTCCCTCACACAGCAGGAGGCTCTGTGCCTTTGCTCAGATTGGTTGAGCTCAGGTTTACAATCTGCTCTGCTCATGACTGGCTAGTTTAAATAGGATAAAATGTGCCTGAGGTGGATTTTCAAGTAAGATGAACAGTTCACATATAATCTCAAAATATGCCCAAGCCCTGTTATTTCTTCAACAGTCTAGGGTGTGGCATAACTCCATCTTGAAAACCTAGTTTAACATAAAACATAACATTTTACAAGTCCTTTATCCCAAACCAGTTCCAGTTTTCCTAAAGACCCAAGGCACCAAGCAAAAGCAGGAACTTTTAAGCAATATACGTTGATGGAAAAGAGGTTTTTCTCACCCATGTATATAGGTCTACAGTAGGTTCTGTAGCATTTCTATGTGTTTCATCTTTATAAGCTGTTCATAGAAATTTACCTTTCAAGGCAGCAAAGCAAGGACACCGCCCACTTTGCTAATTTTCCACTTGAGAATGTGTAATAGAAAAAATGTATGCTTTATTATATATATGTATCAATTATATATTCAAAAGATGTGTGATGTCATACATGTCTCATGAGAAAAGGTTTCTCTGAATTGAGAAAGTACATTGTATTTTTCCTAATATTTGTAAATATAAGCCACAACCCAAAATTAGATACCATGTTCCCAGTGTTAGTAGATCAAGAACCACCATCTGAATTCATCTGTCTCCACCCTCAAGTTGAGAATCCCCTTTCCAACCAATATTTTGAAAACAAACATGAGAACAAGACTTGTTTTCCCTATACAGAATCGGGCACAAGCATCCCAAACCAAGCTCCACACCCAGAATGAGGCTCCACCCTAAGGTGCATGGAGACAGCAGCACCGCATAGAATCTATACCATCCTCTGGCCACACAGTACTGCATCAGTCCATCCAGTGTCCAAGGTCAGAGAAAATGCCAAGTAACTGGAAATGAAGCTAAGGCTCCTGTGGCTCTTTTACAGGATGCCCTTTACTGTGAGGTGCTGTGTTTGAACATTGTAGGCATGTTCAAATGGCCACCGTGGGTGCTGAGAACTCCTATTTCTCTCGGAAGTCAGAAAATGCCCTGGAGTGCCATCCCACAATCATTCCTTTAGTGAACCTTTGGGCCAACACAAGAGTATAGGCTCTCGCTTGTTGCTCTTGAACAATGGATACTGAGGCTAAGTGGTGTCATCTTTGGCATCTTGCTGTGAAAACTCATAGAGGTGAAACTCCACCTGCAGATCCATGTAATAGGCTCCTATGAATTCCTGGAGGCAGGGGCAGGGACTCAGACAATAGGCTACCAGACCTGCTAGACCTGTATCATGCACTACACTGAATTCTCAAGCTCCCTGTGAACCTGTCCCTTGACAATGACCCTGGTCAGGCCACAAACAACTCAGCCACTGTTCTTCTAGCAAGGGGGAAATGTGCCCCTCAATTTCCTGTGTTCTGGTCTGAGGCTCTAGTCTTCAATGTGACCAGCAATTGAAGGATGGGGAAGGGCTTGTGAACTGAAGTTCTCAAAATATGTATTTAGTAGCTCCCACAGGGTTTTAATTTCACTTGATAGGAACATGATGACCTTCTGTAGAGAGAGAATATCTTACTTCAAGCAGCCAAGATTGTACTGAACCACCTTTAGTCCTAGTGAGAGCTATATTGGCTTGGTGCCTGATTGAGCACTTTTGTGACTACTAGGAAAGACTTTTGGCCGGTACTGGGACTTGAACTGAGGGTCTGGCCTGTGTTGCTGAGCCTCTCTGTGACCAAGCTAGTGCTCTACCATTTGATCCACAGAGTTACTTCCAACTTTTTCTGTTTATGTGGTACTGGGGAATCAAGCACAGGGCTTTATGCATGCTAGTCAAGTCCTCAACCACTAAGTCTCACTCCAAGCTGCCAGGAAAGACTTTTTAAATGCGTACTAAGCTTAGCAGACCTTTGGCCTCTATCAGGCTTAAAAGGCTGGAAATTAAGATGGCACCTGAACCTTGGAAATTTCCCTGCTTCTTTGAAGACATCTTAAATATTTTGAAAGACTTCCCTGTCTCTTAAGACTTCTTGACTCCACAAGCCTAGATGTTTGTGAGGTCTTTTCATGGTAGTCCCACCTAGGGGCCAGTTCACTACACCCAATTTCTCAGGAGGAAAAGAAAAAAAGAAAGTGTTCAGCTTCTTGGCCTCCTTCTCCATGGGAACTACGAGACACACTGCCAATCTCTACATGCTCTGCTTTGGTAAGTTGCTAGGACTCTATCCACATTCACAGATACAGACTATGGAGAGGGCAAAAAACAGAATGGCCGAAGCAGCCTTAAGGGCTTTAAGGAGACCAGGGCAGCGTTCTATGGTGACAGGTGCCGGCAGAGGCTAAGGGATTCATAGATTTTTCAGAATCTTCTTTCTGAAACCTCATAATTCCCTCTAGTACTTGGACATAAGAACTGGATCTAGTTCTTCTAACGACTTAAGGCTAAGAACATGAGGTATGTAGTAGAGGCTCTTCAAGGACCAGGGCTAGGCAAGGGAGCCAAGAGCTGATGAGAGCAATGAGCAAAGAACAGAGGTGTATACAAGGAGCCTGAAAGGCAGAACTCCTGTTGACTGGAGACTGTCATCAGGAATGGACTCTAGCATGACCATCAGACCAGAGACTCCTGCAACACAGGTCACCAGAGAGCCAAGACTCCACACCATGGAAACAGAGGCCAGAACCCATTGTGTCCATAGCTGAGATCACACTGGCCACACAAAGTAGGACAGCACACGATAAATGTCTTTGGCTTGATTGTGAAAGAGAATATGAAACAGAGGTTATTTGAATATTTGACCAAACAAAGCTTTTCAATTGGGGGACTTCTGAGACCATCCTTGTATTTGGTTAGGAAAAGCCCCTCTGGCTTCCACTCAGTGGAAGGTAATTACTATTCTACTAACACACCCAAGGGTTGTAAGTGGCTTGGGCTATGAAGGTGGAGGACCCAAGCCTGAATCCTGATTGTAACTAATGTCTTTTGAACCCATCCCAGGCCTCTAATGTAAAGAGGATCAAGAACACACAGCCAGTACCTAACCAAAAAAGTACTCAAATGGCCTGAGGGCAGAAAACTCTGACCTTTGGGATGAAGCATAAATACCAGCAGAGGTGGGCAAAAGAAGGACGCTAGTACCTGGATTTGGTACACTAGCATGCAGTCTTTCACAGTGCATGGGACTATAGGAAAAGCTGTTGCAACCTCCCACATATGGGAGCTCAATGTCCAAAAGGAATTGAGTAGGGACAGGAAGAAAATACCCCTGGTAGTAGTAGAAGAGGTTTTGAATGAACCAGTATAGAATACAGGCTTAGATCTCAAAAGCCTATTAAGTAAGATACGTCAGCTCCAACAGGTTAGCTCTTTGCCAAATAATGCACAGTGTCCATCTTCAGATAATACTTAGCTGCCTAGGGAGTGAAATGTTAGAGAGGTGAGTCACTTTGATAGGATGTGCTTCTTTCACTGTGTGACAGTCTTGATATTGCCTGCAGTATGTTCTTCGAAGTAGATTCACTACACTAAGTGCACTCATACTCAAAAGGAACTTACGTGGGCGGCTCCTTAACCCTCAAGGAGTTACAAGCCTGTGTAGCACTTTCTGCAGGTGTTGGAGCTTTACATGTTTTGCTGAGCCAATTCCACAGTGGGCTGCTCAACTGAAAAGTTTACTGAGAAGCCCCAGGAAGGATGCAGTAACCACTTCTTTCAGGACTAGGGAACATTTCCAAAAAGTAGACAACACTAAAGTGAAATCAGATAAATAGTTTCTCTTTTGCAAAATCTACAAATCTGAATAAGGACTGGAAGCCAGCAGGAGGCAGGAGAAAATGCAGGGTGAGAGGGAGAACATAATAAATTTGGCACATTAAGGGGAAAAAGGTCATAAATGAATTGTACTCAGGTTACAAAGGGGAATTCAGAATAGAATCAGAATTTCATATGCTTGAGGAATGTATAGAAATACCACAGTGAAATCACTTCCTAGGATACTATAGACTGAGTTTTCCAAAATGTCACCTATTGTTTCCTCTAAGGAATTTAGAACTCAGAGCTTAATGCTTTTAGGTAGATTTATACAGGTTAGGAGTTTCCTAACCAGTCCTTCAATGAGGCCAGGCAGGAAGCCAAGCTCAGCTCTTCAGTAGCTTTACACTTAGAGGAGGCAATCACACCCACCAGATTCTCAGGGATCTTTTAACCTTAATTTTTTTTATTATCAATGTGATGTGCAGAGGGGTTACAGTTAAGTCAGGCAAAGAGTACATTTCTTTTGGACAATGTCACCCCTTCCCTCCCTCGCTCCCGGTTTTTCCTTCCAATCCTACCCATAAGTTGTATAGTTCATTTTCAAAAAGTGTCCACTGAGTACCATTGCTGCATTTGTTCACCCTCTGTCCCTCCATTTCTGTGCCTTCCTTTACCCTCCCAAAGACCTATAAACAAACATACACAACAAAAAAGAAAGAAACAAAAAAACCAGGAGAAAATACAGAATCCTTGTTTCCATTTTCTTGAAACTAATTTTGACTCATGTGAGTAGCTCCACACTCTACCCTTTGTTTCAGCTTAGATTGAATTGGCCCTGCATCCAATTCATGCTAAAGTGAGAGCTACCAAGGAGATCTTCCAAGAAAACAAAAGCCCTTGTATGTGTTACTCTGGTCAGTGAGTATACATTTTCCACCACAGGCTAGACATCCTCTATAGCAAGAGACAGGCTGTGGAGAAACAGCCCACATCAGAGCATCTGGAGATGGAGACAGGGGTTGAGTGATTTATAACCGAGTTCATTTCCAAGGAGTAAGGATGAACTGGGGAGGAGATGGGAAATGAATTTCCAACAGCTCTGAAAGGACACTGACAGAAAGTCTCCATACTAAACCAGCATTCCTTCCAGAGGGACCAGCCAACACAGCAAGCCTGCAGCTCCCAATGAACAGTACCCACACCTTGCTCCCTGTCGATCTTGCTAGCACCTGGCACTGGCACATGGGGGGAATGGAGTGGATCAGGTGAGAGAACAGAAAAACTTATTTCCTTGAAGCTTAGGAACATAATGGGAGGGCTGAAAGTGAGGAAGTGGGTGGATGGACCTTGAATAAACATTCAGAACCATCTAGTTCTCCTTTCTGTTACAACCTAAAGTCCGCAAGACCAGAGATCTGTCACACAACTCTCCTCTATCTTATTGGCACGAACAGGGTCTGAGAACATGTTAGATTGCTGCAGAGCCACAAATGAAGTACTCATTTTCAATACTTGATGCACTTAGGGTACATTTGAAACCCATTTTCCTCTTCTACGTTTACGCTTCTATCTCCCTAACACACCTGAAGCCAAGTTTATCATCCAATTGAGGAGGAGGAAGAGAGCAGAGGAGGAGGAGAGCAGAGGAGGAAGAGAGCAAAGGCGGTGGAAAGCAGAGGAGGAGGAGAGGCGAAAAGGAGAGCAGAGGAGGAGAGCAGTGTAGAGCAGAGGAGGAGAGCAGAGGAGCTCAGAGGAGTGCAGGGGAGAGCATTATTTATTTTTGTTTGTTTTTCTCCCAGCTGGGAGGAGAGCCACAGGCTTAGGATGGTCCTTGCCTGCGGGTCCCCGTGCTGAGCCCCATACAGGTCCCTCACCGCGCCTGTCTGGCACCTGCTCTGCCAACTACTTGTGCAGCCACCAGGACTGAACTTTTGGAGGACTTGTCGCTTCTCCTCTGGCCACTTGTCTTGGCAGGAGGTAGAAGGTGGCCAGAGGACACCCCCTACCATGCTGGTGAAGAAGCCCGCGGGGAAGGGAGCAGGGCAAGAGGCTGGATCTGAAGAACCCAGCCCCTCCAGGCAGCATTGCACCTGCACTATGCCCCCGTGCACCACCCTGTCGACCCTCTTCTCCGGGGTGGCCGTGATTTCTTGTCTGTAACTTGGGGTGAAAACCAACGACCTTCAGGCGAGGATCCTCACCCTGGAATCTGCTAAAAGGGCACCCTCCGTTCCCCTGCTGCCGGAGAAGGCAGATCAGCTGAAGACCATAGTACTTGAGTGAAGCGACTTCTCGCTCAGGTGTGTGAGGCTGGGCCTTGCTCGAGGGGGAGTTGCATGTGGATAGAATTTTGCACAGGTTCAGTCAGTCTACAGGATCCACCCTTACTGGTTATACAGTTGATTTGGGATGTGTGAGCCTCTGTGGTATCTATTTATTCAAGTCCCTTCTTTGGTTTCTCTCCAAGTCTGTGTGTAGGATCTTCCCTCTGTCTTCCTTAAGGATTGCATGTTGCAATGGCAGTAGGGGCTTTGCCCGGCTGTTGAGTTTTGTGGAGTCTGGGCTGTCAGCATTCTCAGTTGTATGGAGAATATTCATTGTAATGCTCACATCTATTTTTCATTTGATAAGGTTAGGCCTTATCAATAGAGAATGGTAAGCACTCTTAAAAGTGAAATAAGCCCATAGATTTAAAAATTCATTTAACTCGGAATTCTTTTCATATTAAATGTTTTAAAAATTGGGAAAAAAAGTTTTCCTTTGTTTTTTTGGAGGGGGAGAGTTAACAGAGGTTGTGCTCAGATATTGATGAATGGAGAATTGAAAGGGATTCCTTTAAAGATGACTTAGACTCCAGTAGGGAGAGGGTAGTTTTTCTGCCAGTGGAGAGATGCAGTAGTTGCAGCCCGAATGTGATAATGTATGTCTACAACATTGGCTGTTATTGATAGGACACACATTGCCATGAGCTGCACTGTTAATGCCGGAGTTTTGCCTTGGCTGTGCAGGGAGAGGGTGGTGATAGTTGAATAGTGAAGAAAGGTGTTACCCAAATCTATCAATCCATGTCAATGGTAATTTGCTTTTTAAATTAAAAACAAAATTATGTCTTGAGTACTGTTAGCATTGGCTAAGATCCATGCACTTACATAAATGCTGTTTGTGCAGGCTATCAAACATTATTAACAGCCACAGAGGAAGAGTCGCTGAAGAACTCACAGAACTGGAATACTACTGCTAGCTCTTAATATATCTTCTTTTCCTACAGGAATCCTACGAACACATGGCTAAACTAAGAATCACAAGAGAAACACCTTCTGAGTGCAACTGTCCAGCAGGTAAAAAATGAAACTTACTTAACTAGGTTCCATCTAGAGGAGAGCGTTTGCAAACAAAAGATCATATGCCTGTCAGGTCTACCTGTAACAGTAACAGAGAAAGAATGCAGACCCAACTTGCTTTAGGAAAATCAACATGTCTCCCTTTGACAGATGGTGAGTAAAGCCACAAATATTATTTTAAGCAGCATACCAGTGTCTGTGAGGGGAAAAAAAAGTAATCACCATGAAAAATATAGGCAAGGGGATATACAAAGTTCTTAGTGTCCCGGATTGAAAAGTCATCTTGAATTTTATTAAATAACTTCAGTGTTCGTGGTGAACATGGTCTGAATAGCTGTGAAGCCCTGGTGTCTAATGTTATATTAGTGCAGAGTTGTTTGTGGTAATTATATTCGCAAGTGATCTAACCTGTAGGTAAAAATGAAGACTAAAGGAAATTAGTTCTTTATTTTGTTCTCAGTACCTTTCCAGAAATATTCCAACATGTTGTCCATTTTTCTGTGTAGTTATAAGAAACCATAGTGACAGTGTGTATTAGAAGGATAGAGACAAAACGGTAGTGAATGAGCACCCCCCCCCCCGAATCATTAAATCTTCATTCACAGACTTCTGAGCCTTGGTAGTTGTCTGTAGACCTAACAATTTAAAAGCTCTTGGAATATGGACAGGGGAAGGCATTTAGTGGATACAATATTATATAAGGCATCAAAACTCCCATGAATCTCAAGATGTTGTTTAGATAAACATGGTGAATGTATTTAAGAACATTCTAGGTTCTTTCATCCTTATGCATGGAAAATGAGTCTTTTTCTCTCATATGGAAGAGCTCATTTCAATGTAGTCATGTGCTTCATAATGACACTTCAACCCAAGACAGGTCACAAATATAACAGTGGCCCCCTAAGATTGTGTAACCTAGTGATGTCATAGCCAGCTTAGTTTGTGTGAGTGAGCTGTGTGATGTTTGCTCAGCAGTGGGATGGCAACATCACAGCCCTTAGAATACGCCCCAGTTATGATTAAGCTGCAGGTGACTCTGAAAAACTTTGCGGCTGCTGTTCACTGCTGGCTCACGCCTGTAATCCTGGCTACTCAGTAGGTGGAGATCTGAGAATTGCAGTTCAAAGCCAGCCTAGTCAGCAAAGTCTATGAGACTCTTATCTCCAACAAACTAAGAAAAAGCTGGAAAAGGCACTGTGGCTCAAGTGGTAGAAAGCTAGCCTTGAGCACAGAGAGGCTCAGGGATAGCACCCAAGACCCTGAGTCCAAGCCCCGGGACTGCGGATAAAAAGGACTACTGCCTGTAATTTCTTATAGTTTGAGGTTGGTTTTTGTCTCATGATAACTAGTTCAGGCACAGTTTAGACTTTTCAATTTTCAGGTTATACAGCATAAAAGCTTTTAGTATTTGTATTAGTATTTAGTATTTGTATTTGACCATCTTTGAGATATATTATTTTTCAGTGAAGGCTTTTGATGAGAAGACAAAGCGTGGATGTTTGACATTGTGTGTTTCATCCTGAGTAGTTGAGAAAAACCTCAGAAGTAATATATTCAAGGGAAGAACTTTTCCAGCACAGGAATGAAATCACAGCTGCCCCTGCCCCATAGGGATGATGTTAATTCCCCCGACAGTGGGTAGGGTAGGTATAGGACTTCACAAATCACCCCTGGCAGGAAAGAGCATCTTTTGGATATACAAAAAAATCCAGTACACGGGCTGTGTGTATATGGGGAGCTTAAATTTAATTTGGAAGATTCATAACAAACTTGGTAAAATGTTAAAAAGTGACCACACTGAGTTCTATTCCCAGAGGAGATACTATTGTTTTTATGATGCTTCATGTAGGCCAGTGATTGAACTCTTGTCATCTGGGAGAAAGCTATTATCCTTAAGAGTTTGCTGTATATTCCCTGGGATGATTATTACAGACTTTGTTTTTCCATCTTGCTTTTTTTTTGGTCAGTCCTGGGCCTTGGACTCAGGGCCTGAGCAGTGTCCCTGGCTTCTTCCCGCTCAAGGCTAGCACTCTGCCACCTGAGCCACAGCACCCCTTCTGGCCGTTTTCCATATATGTGGTGCTGGGGAATCGAACAGAGAGCTTCTTGCCACTAAGCCACATTCCCAGCCCTGGTTTTCCATCTTAATGTGATAAATGAATAATAAACAGCAATTCTCTTGGGTTGTTGTTTTTTGGATGCTCTATCACCTGCTTTCCTTCTTGCCACCACTAGAACTCTGCATTACCTCAGTTTTTACCTGGCTCCTTGGGAGGGAACTCTGAAGGAGCACATTCAAACACACAGAACCAGATGGGGTTTTTGGTGAGTTACAGAAATAAACTCAGTTCTGTTTGTCCAATAACAAGACATCACCCAAACGCAGGCTTTGTGTTAAAAGATTCTGGAGAAAACCAGCTGATGCAGGATTAACTTAGGGAATGAGCTGGCTGGCCAAAAGGGCTTAGAAAGAAGATATGGCACTTCCCACCTGATTTGGCTTGAAACTCTGTTCGCCATGTGTGACTAAGACTTGTCACCCAGACATCTGTTTGCAGGACAGAGTGAGACAAGTGTGACCTCAACTCAGTTCCTGGGGACACATGCCTATCCATTGAAGTTGACACTCTTGATGACAGGCTGAGTCTCAGAGCCAAGGGTCGGTAGCAAAGAAGCAAAGTTGTGTTGTTTGTACTCACTGATGGCTTCTGCTAGAACTCAGGTCTTACTGGGGTTTTCCCAGGTAGCCTCTGTGGGAAGGCTTTGAGGACGATTTATTGAATGGCTTCTCACAGTAGGAGAGGCTCTTTGTGATTTACTTTCTATAACTAGGAGAGTTTTAAGTGCTAGCAATCTTAGGATTTGTCCCCTGGGCAGAGGGACTCCAGAGCTAGAAGCCTAAAAAGGAATCCAGAATGAGCTGGATATGTCTAGACTGCAATCTTAGATCTGATACTAAATAATGGTGTGACTGTGATCAAATGAATGCACTTCATTTTTTCACCAGGAAAAAAGACTAGAAATTCCTTCTCCATTGGATGATTTATGTAAATTGTTTGGCATATTAGTGTTTAGAGCTTAAATAATACTTCTGTTTTTTTGTGTTGGTTTTTTTTTTTTGGTAAGTTTCTCAGAAAGACTAGGCAAATTCTCTTACCACTAAAGCTGCACCCACAGTTCACTAGTCTTATTCTTACATTCCTTCCTCTGCTCCACAGAGGAACAAGTGGGAAATGTTGCAAAAGTTGCTCAGAACCTAAAGCTAATGAACATGGCGGTTAGTTAAACATCTGTAGGTCATTTATAAAGATAATCTTGACTGTCAATATCTCTTGGTGTTGTAGCAGTGGAATTTGGGGTTTTCATGATACGTAGTTTTGTCTCCAAAGTGTTCACCAAAATGACAGGGGAAACAGACCATTTAGACTGAAGCATACCGGGTAGAAAGACTTGGATTTAATAGGCATGGACTTAGTAAAGAGTGTCTTTACAGCTTCAATATGAGATGTTTACCAAAATGAGTGTCTTCTCCATCTGACTCGTAGACCTATTCTAATCAGATTTATTTATACAGTGATATTTATAACATAAAGTTGGACAGTCATTATTATATCATCTTTGTCCTCAGTAGAAAGGCATATTTACCTTTTTTGTAAGATCAAGAGACGCTCTAGAAAACCAAAAGAAAATTTTCTTTTAAGAACCCCAAATAATTCATCAAAGCTATGTTTAGCAGATTTGCGTTAGCAATGGCAGAGACAAGGAAATAACAGCTGCTATTTGTGGCTTGATCCCTGTCATACCTGACTGTCTCTAAGAGAGTAACTTGGCTCGTCACTATGGCTACAGAATTCTACTTCAGGTTGTGTTCTTTGGATCTTCCATGAAGTATGCATAAAGCAGGCATATTTACAGAAAGGTTTCTCTGTCCAGCCAATGAAGAACGATGGGAATGGATACACCATTCAAGTGATAAGAACTCATTCATCAGTACCATTGGCCTCCTCAGCCTATTCGGTGTTGAAAAGATATGTCCCAGCCATCCCAGAGGACCATGCAGAGATCATCACAGACAGGAGAAGAAGGTTCAAAAGGAGGCTTATTAGTGGGGCCATAGTTCCCATGGGAGAGGGAGCTACATGGTGTCTGCACCTTATCCAGGTGGCAGCTTCTCTCTCTAGGGGTAAAGGGTAAGTAGATAGGTAGTAAGTAGGAGTGGCTCATTAGGTATGGGTGGATCTGGGGGCTAGTGGGTGGATCTGAGGACCTGAGGCTAAGGAAATGCAAACAGGTATAAGAACCTCTGTGGTGTCATCCATGTAGAATAGGAAATGAAGAAAGCCACCTTGGCTTTTTCATTAACATGTTACACAATCTTGTGCAAATCATTTCCACATATGACTTTTTACAAACTGGTCATATCATTGTAAGTAAGAGCTGGGCAATAACGACTTAGCATCTTAGTCAATTCTCTACCTAGCATAAATTCTAAACAGTACCAGATTTTGGGATTATTTTTGAGGGGGAGCAAATAAGGCAGACTTGCCATGTATCCTCATGGAGTTTCTAGTTCCATGAAGATGACACCAAATGTTAATTTGAAAAGGACTTTCCATGTGGGATAAGCAAAATCAAGAAGAGTACATTTTGGAGCATATAACCTAAATCTATGAAATTTTTACAATATGGGAAGTTGTTTAAATGTTTTGGTGGTAGAGAAAGAAAACTATACTTATGTTTCAGAAATTCATAATAGAAGAAAATATGGCTCCTGAGAAAATCTGTAGGAATGGATACAAAGTTTGTTGGTTGCCTTTTCAATTTCTAAGAATTGATGGATAGGTAGATAAAGGTACACTGGTAGCTGATCTGCTGATATTCCAAATGAAAGAAACATGATTTTTTTTTCTTGGTCATGGGGCTTGAACTCTGGGCCTGGGCTCTGTCCCTGAGCTCTTCAGCTCTACTACCTGAGCCACTTTCTAAACATGATTTTTAATATAGAATGGACAGCCTGTTCTATATGATGATAGTCTATTCTATTCTATGAATAGTGAGATTAAAGTTGAGAACTTCTTGTGTGGAGTGTTTAACAGCTACCGGTAAAAAGTGAGACTAGAAGCCATCTGGTGGTGGCTCAGAGTTACAATTCTAGCTTCTTAGGAGATTGCAATCTGAAGGTTGAGATTCAAAGCCAGCCTAGGCAGGAACTTCCATGAGTCTCTCACCTTCAATAGCCACGAAAAAGCCAAAGTAGAGCTGTGGCTCAAGTGATAGAAAGCCAGCATTGACCAAAAAAGTTAAGGGGCATTGCCCAGGCCCTGAGTTCAAGCCCTAGTATGAGCATACACAGAAAGTAGATACTTCTTAAGGTATCCTCTATACTTATGAAATGACTATTTACAAAGTGGGAGTAAATGCCAACAAGCGCAAGTACCCCTCATTCCCAAGTGGGAGCAGTACAGATCCTGGTGATGGATTGAGGTCGCCCCAGTATGGTGATGGACGTAAATGGTCACGCTTGCTTTGAGATAGAGCATTCTTCCCCCTGGTGTCAGAGCCTTTGTGTTCCCTTGCTAATCCAGTTGACTTGAGCATATAAAACTCCATTTCTTGCTGTATACATTTTCAATGATACAGAGAACAGAAACATTTTTACCTTAAGCAACTTGAATAAGCAACTTGAGATGGTGAATGTTATGGAAATGAAAATGGCAGATATTCTCCACTTCCTGTGACACAGAACAGGGCACAGTGATGAGGGTGCCCCCACGAATGTCCCCAGTAAGTCTTTCTCAGGCCTAATGAATCCAACAGGCTGGACATGACATGCTCAGTGACTTTTCTGCTGAGAGTGGACAAGGACAAGTTGCCTTTTGAAGGGGTGTTCTTGTTTCTTCTCTTTTGTCTGCCTTGTTTACAAATGAAGAAGCTAATTCTTCCAATTCTTGCTCCGTGATGCTTGGCTTGGAACTTGAGGCCTTTTCCTTGCTTCATTTAAACCACTCCTCCAGTTCCTTTTTTTTTTTTTTTTTTTTTTGGCTTTTGAGTTATCTTTGGATAGTCTTTTGGGCTGGCCAGCCCTCCCCTGCCCCTATCTCTTCCCCCTTTCTTCCTTTTCCTCTGCCCTTTTCACCCTTCTTCCCTTTACCTCCTCCTCTCCTCCCCTGCTTTTCATTTGATCAGGTGGTCTCAAGACTGTGCTCCTCCCTACCTCTGTTCCCCAGTATCTGGGAAACAGAAGTGTGCCACGATGTCGGGCTTCCTTTCCCTTTCTCACTGTAGTAATTCCGTTGGTAATTATGTAAAAGGATACCAATACTATATGGAATTTCAATTCACTGTACCTTATTCGATGTGTGGGAGCAAGCATTCTTTCAAGGCCACAATCTGCTCTGCTTCTGATTGCTTTGTAAGGGTGTAAAATCAACTCTGTGACATGACCCAAATGGAAGCCATCCAAGACCTATCATGAAAAACTGTTTGGGTGCCCTCCTTACCATGTTAGAAACTTTCTGGGGTGGTTTCGTGGAAGTGGAGAATGTGAAAACTGTGTATGGATGACTCTGAGCTGCAGGCTGAAACCTGAAACCCAGGATATGACTGGCTACACCTAGAAGCATTGCTACCTAACCTGGCTTGCCAAGATGGGTGAAGTTTGGTGGGGTGGTTTAAAGTCCCATGGAATTTCACAATGCCCCCATCCCTCCCCAATTTGTGTTAACAATGGTGATTCTTACGTGGAGATAGGAGGAACTGAGCTAAATAGGAGTTCACTGCTCCACCAGTTTCTTCCCAATTGAATTGATAGCTATCCCTTGTCTTCCTTGGTGATGGACCAAATCAGGAGAGAAAGCAAATAGTTTCTCTAACCCATCAGCTCTATGATACCTGAAATGCAGTCAATGTTGCCCTTGTGTATAGTAGATAGAGCCACAGCCATGAACTTTGGGCTAGTATTCCAACAGCTAGAATAAGTGGAGTTAATACTGTCATTAAACTTATTGTGGAACTTCTTCCCCTCAACATTTGGAATTTTTATGAGTACAGGATAATTTGGAATTGCGATGACACTTCTGACATCATTGCATCCAGAGATGTCACTGCCTCTTCAGTTGAAGGCCTTATTCTCTTCATGAATGGTAGTTGAAATGTATTCATTTCCCTTCATAATGTGTTCCTTACATTGATCACTAGATTCATGCAGTTTTTGTTATAAGGGCATACTTATAGGCTTTGACACCTAAAATATAAAAAAAAAATTATAATTTCAATTTATAGGCGTTCTGGTCTTCATTATGGACATGAAGCTTTAATTCTTGTATTTAAAATATATTCACACGTTATAAAATACAATGATCATATTTACTCTAATTGAGTAAATTGTAGCAATCTCTGGCTTGTACATTATGGTATAACTGGGAGTCAGAATATATGTCTAGATAGTCTTCTTTGTTATCGGTTCCTCTCGCCTCTTCTCCCACTCTTCTCACCTCTTTTCCTCCTCTTCCTTCTCCCTTTTCTTCCAAAAGAGCTCAATGTTCCTCACTGAAAGTGAGGAACATATTCCTTAATCTGTTAGCACTAGAAAGTTGGGGAAATGCACAATGTAACCCACTGTGATATACATCACAAACATCAACATCTCTCACCCCATCCGTCTGCCTTAAAGTCTGAGATTTTTTTAAAGCCTTTAAGTCATCCCAGTTTTTGACATGTTTCTGTGCATTTTTTCATTTTTCTTTGTGCTTTTTTACTTTTTGGTGCCTGCACCAGGGCTTGTACACAGGTCCTGAGTGCTATCCCTTAGCCTTTGCACTCAAGGATAGTGGTCTACCACTTGAACCACAGCTCTGTTTCCTGATTTTTTGGTGATTAATTGTAGATAAGAGACTTTCTGGCGCATGCTTTCTTTGAACCTTGATTCTCAGAAATCATTCTCTTGAGGATTACAGACATGAGCCACTGGCACCTTGCTCCTTTGAGCTTTTATTCTTCACACATACGCACATAGAGTCTTGTCAACAAGTTGCTGCTGCCATTAACTTTTTAATATAGTTATTGTTAACACTAGAGTTTTGTTGAGCAGTTAATGTTTAGCTGGCAAAATAGTATCTGCAACATAACTTTCCCCCAAATTACAATGTCCCTTAGTATCTGATGTGGGTTGGCTCTACAACCCATGTGGCTAATGAAGTTCTTTTGATATAAAACAGAATAATATTTGCATATAAACTACAAACATCCTTCATATACTTTGTCTTCTCTAGATTGCTTACAGTAAGTAATATAATTGAAATAATGTGTAACTAGATTTTATACCATATTATAGGGCATTATGACAAGCAAACAGTGTGAATGTGTTTTAGTACAGATGCACTGCTTTTCCCTTAAAGATGTACAATCTGTAATTGGTTGAATTTGCATATGCAGAGTATTTATTTGTGCATTATTTATAGAAACTATGCTGTAAGAAATTTGGTCTTTAGTAAAATGATGATGGTTCTATGTTGAAACTGAAATGGATACCATGAGGAGACTGTGAGTTTTGTGTCTGCCTTTAAATGACAGGCAAGATCTTGAGAAATTACTAATATTGTAGCCAATATTGACTGAGAAATCCAATGCATTTCACAGAGAGAGTGTAAATCTGGCCACATTGTAACGAGTACAACAGAAGGAAAATTGAAAGACTAACTTGTTCCCATTGAAGTGAATGTCCACTTTCATCAGGTGTTTGAGCAGGGAGTTGTGGATAACTCTTTGGCCAAGCAAAGCACATTTTATACGTGTCTGGTAGGACATGCAATAGAATGACACAGCAGCTCTACAAGCTATTGAGCTTTGGTGAGTGATAGTTTTCCCTTCCGTATATCATTTCAAACTATGGGCTTCAAGGAAGTCTGGAACATAAAAATGACTTTTTGTTTTGACAGACATGGGGCTTGAACTCAGGGCCTGGGCACTGAGTTTCTTTTGCTCAAGGCTGGCACTCAGCTCTACTCTGAACTATCTGGTGGTTGGAGCTAAGTGTCTTGTAGACTTTTACTGCCCAGGCTTGCTTTGAACTTTGATCCTCAGATCTCATTTCTGAATAGCTAGGATTGTAGGCATAGGCCACCAGTACCTGACTTCCTGACTTCCTGAATTTTGCTCCTCTGTCCTCTGTCCTCCTCCTCAGGCCCCCTTCCTTCCTTCCTCCTCCTTTTTTCATCTTTCTTCTTTTTTCCCCTTCCTCCTCCTTTTTTCATCTTTCTTCTTTTTCCCCCTTTTCTTCATTGCTTTGCTTTCTGAGAGAATTCAATGATCAGCCAACCATGAAATGGGAAAGTGGACCAAATAAGGCTGGATAATTTATTTGAGCCAAACAGAGGTATTATGATCTATTAAAAATATTTAGCCAAACACACTGTATCTGTGACTTTATCTCCTAACCCTGCAGATTGTCTGGTAGTTGCCCAGGACCTGAGGCAGGAAGGCGGACCCATGTGCCTGAACTTTCCAGTCATGTCTTTGCAACTGGTAGTTTTTAATAAAAGAAAAACTCTAACATTGTGAAATTACATCAGTGAAGAAACCATAGCTTTTTATGTTCTTGTATATGCCTTTCTTCTGTGCAACGTTATTCAATGCCCTAAATTTCAGCTACTTTTGAGATATTTTCTTGAATATTGAGATTAGTCTGGAAATCAGGCTAGGAATAAATGAAGTGCTGGTGTGGTAATAAAATTTATGTTACCATTTTATGAATATGAAAATGTCTAATTGTTATAACACAAGGTATCTTTGGATTAAGAAGTCTAGGTCATTTTATTCTTTTACACCTTTTTTTTAAAGCAGGAAAACCTTTGCTTCTACCATCAGTCTTTAAGCAGAAATCCCAGAAAAAAGAATTTTATAATCAGTCACAAAGAATTCCTACACGCATCATGTATCCCTTCCTCATCATTTCCCATTACTTAGGAGTCTCCACATTGTTTAATTGTAATCATGTGCAACTAGCATTTTAAAGCTTCACACTGCTTTCACATTTATGGGATATGATGAGAAGATTAAGAATGGTTGAAACTCAAGAGTAAATACAGGAAACTTAAGAGTAGATGTAGAAATGTGACTCCACCAGGCTTTCATGGAGCACACATTACCCCAGTGGGTTTCATGTTGTGGCCATCCATGTATAGAAGAACAAACTAGAAGGTGCACTCTCCCAAACAAACCTCATTCTAGTCAGGCCCCTCTCCTGTACTCTGCTTTGCAATTCTGTAGCAGGAATCTAAACTCTGGTTTCCTTCCATTGCATTGGTGTTGTTTGACCTGACTTTCCCTCAGCATGGAACTTAGGCATATGGGACTCAGGTGGCAGGGCCCTGCCTTTCCAGGGCCTGCACTTAGTATTCAATCTATTGTGGAGCAGAGGGATGTTCATGACCCATAGCAAAACACCTCCCACGTCCCATAAAGTGACATGTTGTTTCTATTAAGGGATCATTTTCTTAAGTGAAATCATGACCAGTCATGATGGCATGGAAGTATACAGAGGCCAAGTGACTATGTGTTACTTTAATTACCAAAGAAGTAACTATTACGATTCCATAATGGTTCAAAGAAGAATTTTAAGACTGAAACAGTGGTTTTATTGTTTCTTTAGTTCAGAAGTAATTGAAATGGAATATGGAAATAGAGTCAAAGTGGACTTTTCCAAGTGAGAAAGAGAAGCCAATTGCACTTCGAAAGAAACTATATGACTATAGCAAGAAAGACATCGCCACTTAACAAATATTTATTTTCCTTTGCTATTCTCTGCTATTTATCCTGTTACATAGTAGTGGAATGAATTAGGAAGAGAGTGATGTAGAGTGCATGGTTTTCCATTGCAACACAAACTATCTATCTATCTATCTATCTATCTATCTATCTATCTATCTATCTACCTACCTACCTGCCTACCTATATTTTTGCTGTTCCCGGGGTTTGAACTCAGGCTTGGACACAGTCCCTGAGCTTTTTTTGCTTAAGGCTAGCACTCTGTCACTTGAGCAGTAGCTCCACTTCCAGCTTTTTGGTGGTTAATTGAAGAGAAGCGTCTCACAGAGTTTTCCTGTCCAGGCTGGGTTAGAACCTCGATCCTCAGATCTCAGCCTCCTGAATAGCTAGGATTACTGGCTACAGCCACTGGCTTCCAGCTTACTTTCCCTATAGTCTTAAACTATATAGGAATCAACTCTTTGGTAAGCTTTTTTCCATTTTTATGTTTATATTACTAATGATTATTTTGTCTCTATTTTGCTATCTTATGATTATTTAATTATAAGACAATTGTTTATTTTTTATTTGATTAGTTATTTAAAGGACGGGTCTTTGGGGCTTTATATCATAGGATCCAAAGGTAGCACTAATGTCTGTGAACCTTAAAATTATACAACCACTTTTTTGATGAACAAAGCTCATTAGAAACTGGAGCCTGTGGTTCAGGCCTGTAATCCCAGATCCTCAAGAGTTTGGAGGAGTGTGCTTTGAAACCCGCCCTGGGCAGGGAAGTCCATGACATCCATCCTCCATGAACCACCAAAGTACCAGAAATTGTGCTATTTCTCATGGGGTAGCAGGCCAGCATGGAGTGACAAAGCTAAGGGACATAGCCCAGTCTCTGAGTTCAATTTTCAGTGCTGGCTCAAAAACCAAAACCCCACCAAAACACAAATGACCTGAAAGACTCTAGTCCCTGTGCGTAGGAACTAATAATTTGTCCTACTACTGTGAAGGGAAGAGCTTCTGAGTTCTTACAAAAACTATCTTTAAGTATTTGTGCAAAGGAGTTGCCATTTGACAAAGCAGTTTATGAATATGGCCCATCTTAACCCACCTCACCCCTTTCAACATTCTTCCCCCTCCTTCCTCTGCCCAGCCCTTCCGTTTCCTTACTTTTGTAGTATGTACAATGAATTCTTGACTACAATTCCCCCCTTCCCCTTCATTTGTCCCCCGCTCTCCCCTTGCCCCCACTTGATGAGCTGCTGTTTTTCACCCTTATGCTTTGGGAAGTAATGATAAGCACCACCACCCCCGCCGCCAGTACTTCCTCAGAACTTTCTAGATTCCTAAGAGTGGTCATTGTAAATGTATAACACAAGAATAAATAGGATAGCAAGATATGAGAGGGTTAAAGACATGCTTTAATCATAATCTTTGTGATTCGAATAAAGAAATGTTGTTGAATAAAGACACTGCACATTCCTGTTGGATATTTCTCACAAAGTGAACACAGTGCTGTCCCAACTCTTTTACTATATTTAAGTTTTTGGCTCATCACTGGTATTTGTTTCATAATCTAACAAAAAGATCACGTGTCTCTTGCTAGCAAAAGCTGCAGAGGAGGGAATGCTTATTCTATGAGTAGAGAGAGAAGGAAGGCTGGAGAGATGTTTGTGCTTGTGGAGAAGCTTTTTTTTTTTTTTTAAATAAACGCAGGCCATGTTTGCCACCTCCCGAATTTTGCGCTACTCTTTTCGCTGTCCTAGCTTTGACTTAGTTTGTTTTATGTTCTCGTTTGGTGAGTTCCTTGAACATCCCATCTAATTTCCATCTTATTCATTTTTGTGTTGCAGCTTCTGACAACTGTCTTGAGTCCACACTTCTCTAGATTTTTATACCTAGCAGCCATTTGGCTTCTACTTTTCCTGATCTCTCTCTTCCTCTCTCACTACCTGTGCCTAATGTTGAGGTTATAGTATCCAAAATAGCTCAGGCCTCAGCCACCTTGGTGTGTTCATGCTATCTGTCCCTACCTGCCTCAGTGTCTGTACCTTTTGGCTGGTTTCACTCAGATTATGGCCAGAGAATGGCTGAAGTAAATAACAGGAAGGAAGAAAGGAATTGTATGGTGATTAGCAGGTTTTTGAGGGAAATGTTTACCTTTATTCACAAACAGTGTATGTGTTGGTAGTTTTCCTATTGCCAGAGAAAGAGGGTGTTGATTCTAAATGTTAGTTTTTAACATGAGAATCTTAAGCATTATATGTTATAACTCTCAGAAATGTTAGGTGTTTCAGAATCATTAAAAAATATTTATTGTCTTTTTTCTCCTTTATTGTCAAAGTGAAGTACAGAGGGGTTACAGTTTCATATATAATGCAGTGAGTACATTTCTTGTCAAATATGTTAGCTCCTCCTCCCCTCCACATGCCTACCTCTTCCCTCCTGCTTCCCCTTCCACCCACGAGTTGTACGGTTGGTTTACACCAAATGGTTTTATGAGTATTGTGTTTGGAGTTGTTTGTATTTTTATCCTTTGTCCATTGATTTTGATATTTACTTTCTCTTCCCTAGCTCTAATACACGTATATACAGTATCCAGGGTACTCAGATGAGATACAGTGATAGTGGGGGTAAAACCACAGGAAGGGAATACGAGAGAGAAAAAAAGGTTACGGATTCATATCGCATGTTGAAAATAATTACAATAATGATATACCACTTGTTTCCATAACATGGAGTTCATTTCACTTAGCATCATCTTAAGTGTCCATAAGGGCATAGCTATTGGGCTATTATGACTTCGGCTTTGACTAGCCTAAACATGTACTAATTATTCCAAAAAAAATTTACTAAGTGAAGTGAGCCAGACCTAAAGAAACATAGACTGTATGGTTTTCCTCATAGGAAAAACATTTTTTTTCTTATTTATTGTCAAAGTGATGTACAGAGAGGTTACAGTTGCATATGTTAGGCATTGGATACATTTCTTATACTGTTTGTTACCTCCTCCCTCATTTACCCTCCCCTCCCCCTGCCCCTCTCCCCCCAAGAGTTGTTCACTTGGCTTACACCAAACAGTTTTGAAAGCATTGCCTTTGTAGTCGTTTGTCTTTTTATCCTGTGTCTCTCGGCTTTGGTATTCCCTTTCACTTTCCTAATTCTAATACCAGTATATACAGTTTCCAAAGTACTCAAATAAGATAAACTGATAGTGCAGGTACAACCGCAGGAAGGGGATACAAAAGCATCATCAACAGTAGAAGCTACAGTTACACATGGCATGTTGAAAGTAATTACAGCAGTGATATAACAGTTGTTTTCATAAAATGGAGGTTGTTTCACTTAGACTCATCTTATGTGTTCATAAGAGTATTGCTATTGGGTTCTTTTGATCCTCTGCTGTGACTAGCCTAAACCTGAGCTAACTATTCCCTATGAGGGAGAGCATAGAATCCATGTTTCTTTGGGTCTGGCTCACTTCACTTAGGATAATTTTTTCCAAGTCCTTTCATTTCCTTACAAATGCGGCAATGTCATTCTTTGAGACAGAGGTATGAAATTCCATTGTGTATATGTACCACATTTTCCTGATCCATTCATCTACTGAGCGTTACTGGGTGGGATCCATATTTTAGCTATGCCAAATTGTGCTGTGATGAATATTGTTGTGCTGGTGGCTTTTGTGTGTTCTTCTCTGTGGTCTTTGGGTAGATGCCAAATGTGGGGCTGCTGGATCATAAGGGAGCTCTATGTTTACCTTCTGACAAATCTCCATACCACTTGCCAGAGTGGCTGAACAAGTTTACATTCCCACCAACGATGAAGTAGGGTTCCCTTTTGTCCACATCCCCTCCAACATTTATTATTGTTAGTTTTCTTGATATAGGTCATTCTTACTGGGGTGAGATGGAATCTCAATGTTGTTTTGATTTGCATTTCTTTTATGGCCAGAGATGTAGAGCACTTTTTCATATGACTCTTGGCCATTCTCATTTCCTCATCAGAGAAGTCTCTTTGTAAGTCTTTAGCCCACTTGTTGAGGGGGCTGTTGGTTCTTTGCGGTTTTGTTTTGGAGGAATATAATTTTTTGTAGTTCTGCATATATTTTAGATATGAGGTCTTTGTTCATTGTATGGCTGATAAAGATCTTTTCCCAATCTGTAGGCTTTCCATTCATCTTGTGAGCTATGTCCTTTGCCCTGCAGAAGCTCAGCAATTTGATGCAATCCCATTTGCTCGTCCTTTTTTTGATTTGTAGCATTTATGGCTCTTTGTTAAGGAAGGTCTGTCCTGTGCCAAGGAGCCCAAGTGTTTCTCCTACTTCTTTTAGTGCTTTCAAGGTATCTGTTATAATTTCAAGATCTTTGATCCATGTGGAATTGATTTTGTTGCAGGATGATATATAAGGATCTAATTTTGCTTTGTTGAACCAGTTTTGCCATCACCATTTGTTAAAGAGGCTATCTTTCTTCCATCGTATTTTTTTAGCTCCTCTATCAAATATTAAGGGGGCTTAGTTCTGTGTGTTCACTGCTTGATCTTGAATTCTGTTCCATTGGTCTTCAGGCCTGTTCCATTGCCAATTCCAAGCTGTTTTTATAGCTATACCTTTATAATACAGCTTGAAGTTTGGTATTGTAATTCCTCCGGCATTGTTCTTTCTGCTTAGGGTTGTTTTTGCTAGTCGGGGGGTCATTTATTTTTCCATATAAATTTCTGGATTGCTTCCTCAATTTCATTAAAAAAATGGTGTTGGGATATTAGTGAGGATTGCAATTGGAAGCTAGCCTGGGCAGGAAAGGCACTGAGATACTTGTCTCCAATTGACCACCAAAAGAAAACAAAAATACAAAACAAAAAACAATACAACACAAAGTGTATCTTTGTGAGAGCGCTAGCCTTAAACACAAAAGAACAGGATCATTGGACAGACCAGAACTGGCACCAAAATCCCAGAGACCTAGTGAAATGTTCATTGTGACTAAGCCTGCCTTATTATTTAGAGCTAGAAATGGGCTGTTAAGGTCTTGGGAAGAACTAACTGAGTATCAAACTAATTAAAGTCTTCAAAATAACTAAAAGTGTATTAAAATGTAGTCTATAATCAGTGGTGCCCAATATTAATGGATTTAAACCTATATTATGATGGGTATTTGAGTTCATAATTCCCCGTTGGTTTAGTCTTTGCAGCCTCTATAGTAGCAGCCCCCCATTTTGTTTGAGAAATTAGTATTTGACTTTCTTTATTTTTCTCATGTAATTTGGTAAATTCTCTGCTGAGAATTATGATACCTTGTAGAATGCTGTTGACACACCAATTAGGTGGTTTTCCTGAAGCTAAATGACCCCTGTCAGTTGTTAGGTCAACTGTGAGATTTTTATCCCTTCTGCAGGTGAGCTTTTCCTGGCCATTATTTTTAAGGAACATCACCCGTGTTCATAAAGATGGGTTCAGGTACTGCAGCCATGTTTACTAGTAAATACTTTGGGTGTTGGCTAAGCTCTCCTGGGGCTACAACAATCAGAGACCCATTCAGGTGGGTCTAAAAGAAACAGTGGTGTCAAGACGCTGGCTAATTCCTCCCTTTAGGTGGCTGTCCATGTGTCCTGTTGGATTTGTAACAACATCCTGTGCTTTGACCTAGGAGCCGGTTGCATCCGTAATTCTACAACCAAACATGTTTCCAGATGCTTTCAATGTCCTGCTTGGACAGTTCACAGAGGCTGCTGTGTCGGGTTTACTGTTTGCTGAGATCACCTGGGTTCCTGCTTCTATTCCACATGGCCTCAAGCTATCTATTGGGTATTTAAAAATAAATATGACCCTGTGTGTGTGTGTGTGTGTGTGTGTGTGTGTGTGTGTGTATGAGAGAGAGAAAGTATCCATCTACATACGTGTATTAATTCTTGAGCTCAGGTCATCTTTCTTTATTTTATGTTTATTGTCAAGTTGATGTACAGGAGGGTTACATTTACATACTTAAGGTAATGAGTACATTTCTTGTCAAACTTGCTATCTCATCCCTCATTTTTCTCCCACCTTTCCTCCTCCTGTATTTCCCCCTCCCTCCAATTTTACAGTTAGTTTACAACATATCTTGTAGTTATTACTGTTGCATTGGTTCACGTTTTACCATTTGTCTCAACATTTTGAAGTTCCCCTTCCCTTCCCTAATTCAGACATATATATATATATATATATATATATATATATATATATATATATATATATATTACCGAGGGTATCAAAATCAAAAACAGTGACAAGAGGGGCTAAACCATAGGGAAGATAAGCAAAAGGAAAAAGGAATGATTTCATTTAGCACGTTAAAAATAACAACAATGATAAACCACTTGTTTCCGTATCTTAGAGTGTGTTTCACTTCACATCATCTTATGTGATCATAGGTACTTACCTACTGATCTATGGTGTTTAACAATGGCTTTCAAGGCCCCCTGGCACTCTGCTAACATGGACATATAGACTGCCTTCCAGTCTGACCCCGCCTATTGTGCCACCTGTGCTGACCTCGAAAATTCTCAGTGTTGTGTGTGTAATCAGAGGCTAGCTACAGTTTTTTCACATTGCATTCTTGAATTCCTCCAATGAGATTTTGCTTAAATAGTCATGCAGTGTAGGGTTTATTGAAATATATAGTCTTGAGTCTTTGGACACATTTGTTGGAGAAGTTCATCTTTTTGTTAGGTTAAACATTTGTTTTCATGTAGTATCCATCATTTGATTCTGGACATCATCGCCATCCACTGTCATTAAAAAGCAGAAATACCTCTTTTTATGACAGTTCTTCAGATGTTTGAAATCGCAGATTGTATTTCCCACTACTTTCAGAATAAATGTTTTTATTTTTAGGATTAATGCCCTTGGATTATTAGGCAGTTTGAGTTTGTTTTTCCTTAGAGTGCTTGCTTGCAATACCAGATCTGAATAAAGCTGCAGTTTGGTCAGAGAAGAAAACTTCAGTTCTGTATATCATACTGCATACTAAGGAACCTCCAGTTGCAGTCATATTCTTTCTTTACTTGTACTTCTGTCCACAGACATAGAGGTCCATGCTGATTTAAACTTCTGATTTTTTTCCTATATGCCACTAATTCCTGCCTTCTCTACTCGTCATTGTACAAGTTTTAAAGGGAAGGAGCACACTGAAGCGTTTTCTCTCATTTAATTGGAGAAAAGAGTCTCATAGACTCCTCTGCCTGGGCTGGCTTTCAAATGTGATCCTCAGATCTCAACCTCCTGAGTAGCTAGGATTATTGGCATGAGCCACTGGTGCCAGACAACTTGTCACATTGTTTTTCACACCAAATGTCCATCCAATTTGTAGAAAATCAAACTTTGGCTTTGTCAGGATTGATTGCAATCATGATCATTTCCATGATTTCCAACTCTGGGCTTCATAGTACTAGGAAATTTGGTTAAAACTGCCTCCTACATGCCAAAACTTAGGTCCTTTTGACTCTGTGATGATAGTGTCCTAGAACATGAGACTGGAGGGAAGAACTCAGAGGCCCCTTCATCTTCTGCTTTTGTTGATCTCAATCTGTTTATGAGGGCCTTTAGAAGTGTCTTCTTAGCCACGATGCTTGCATCAAGCATCTTTCCTGAATAGCCATACTTTTAACTATGGTCCTCCAGAGAATGCTCCCTTTTCATGTTAGCAAATGGTACAAGGAAGAAGGTTTTCAAGGTTCAATAAATTACATGTGCATGAAATCAAAAAGATGTAAGCACGTTTATTAGTGGAAAATTTGTGAATGGCGAGTCACAATTCACAACAGCAGTGTACCATTTAGGAAACCCAAGAGGTTTAGAAAATTAAAATGTATTCCTTTGGAGCAGAATATATGTACATATAAGTTCATCAGAAAAATATTTTCCTCTTAACTAATATGGTTAAGAGCAATTAGTTCTAAGGACTGATGTTTTCTACCATGGAAATAGGGAGGGGACATAATTTACAACTTTGCAGGAATTTAGTTGACATTGTCCAGGGTTAATAAAGTGAATCTAACATGAAGCTTGCTTGCCTAGCAAGCATGAAGCCCTGGGTTCAATTCCTCATCACCACAGAAACAGAGAAGGACAGAAGTGGTGCTGTGGCTCAAGTTTCAGATTACTAGCCTTGACCAAAATAAGCCAGGGACAGTGCTCAGGCCCTGAGTCGCAAGTCCCAGGACTGACAAAACAAAAACAAACCCAACAACATAAAAAAAAAAACACTCAAAATGGGAAACAGAGGCTGGACAAATCCAGCCCCTGCCTCATGAGACTTCCAGGCTTCATTCAAGGACTTTCATCTAACACCAAAGGACCCTACTGCTAGCCTTCTCCAGGAGGGGCCACATTTCTGCCTTTTATCCCTAATGTCGACGCCCTTTACCAGCAGGAAGCAGCCAGAGAGTCATCGTCCTTTTCCATAGCTATTAAAAGGCTGGAATGTCAGGTCCCTCCTGGAGGGCTCCAAGCAGATGCCCCCACCTTATTAAGTGTCCACCCAGTTACGGGGTAACCAGCAGGCCTGGAGGCAGGTACCTTCCCCTTCCCTGAGGTGACATCCTGGCCCAATCCACCTGGCCCAATCCCCTGCCCTAGATTAGGCAGGGCTGGCTGAGGGTCACCCAGTCTCTCCCTTCTCTCCCTTCTCTTTGGCAATGAATCATCACCACCACAGGCCAGCTGTTCGGGAATAAACTTTTCTCTCCTGCTTTAAAATAAATATCAAAAAAGGAAAACAGAGCTGTGGCTCAAGTGGTAGAGCATTGGCCTGAAGGATGTCAAAGCTTAGGATAGTGCTCATGTTGAGTTCAAGCACAGGCTCCCCGTCCCTACCCCAATGCTTCTAATTACGAAGATATGTACATATATTTTTCCTTGATTGAAATTTAGTACCTACATAAATTTGACAGTATACATTTTAACCTTCCCAATGATAAATAACATCTTTCTACGGGGGAGGGGGGAAGAGGGGGAGACGGGGAGAGGGAATGAGGGAGGTAACAGTACAAGGGGGTATGGGAGGGGGAGGGGGAGGGTATGCTGAATGATGGAGGTAACAAACAGTGCAAGGGGAGGGGGAGGGGGGAATGATGTAGGTAACAACCAGTACAAAGGGGAAGGGGAGGGGGGAGGGCAAGGGAGAAAGATGGAAGTACGAAACAGTACAAGGTGGAGGGGGAGGGAAAGGGAATGGTAGAGGTAACAAACTGTACAAGGGGGGAGGAGAGGGGGATGGGAGAGGAATGGGGAGAGGAATGATGGAGGTACCAGTACAAGGGGGAGGGGGAAAAGGAGGGGAATGATGGAGGTAACAAACAGTACAAGGGGGATGGGAGGGGAGAGGGAGGAGGGAGGTGGAGCGATGGAGGTAACAAACAGTACAATGGGGAGGGGAGCTGAGGAACTATGGAGGACAAAACTGTACAAGGGGAGAGGTGGTAGGGTGAGGGGAATGATGGAGGTAACAAACAGTACAAGGGGGGAGGATGTTGGGGTCTGCTGTACCTTTAAGGGGCCACAGCTGACCTCAGCCTGTCCCTCCCCTTCCTGTCTTTAACCGGAATAGAAGGAAGTCGGACACCATTTGAGGGACAGCTCCTTGGGACCAATCACGGGCCCCTCTCTTGTGCGTGCCTTTGGAGTATATCTGGGAGGTTCCTCATTTGAATAAACAGAAGCTCTAGAGGTTTTCTCCAGGGACCCACACGACCGTGTCGTTCTTGGCGGCTTTAGGGCACCCTGCGACCACACACCACCGAGGCTACCCGTGGCCATCACTCCCTCGTGAGTGGTAATGGACCACCCAGGAAGGGGCGGACAAGCCCATTCCCCCCCAAGCAAGGAGAATTCGAGAGAGAGACGAGGCTACCAGTGGCCATCGCTCCCACGTAAGAGCGATAAAGGGCCACCCAGGAACAGGCAGACAAGCCCCTTCCCCCCCAAGCGAGGGGAAGTCGAGAGAGAGAGCCCACAGAGGGGAGGGGGGAGGGAGGGGGGAGGGGAACAATGGAGGTAACAAAGAGTACAAAGGGGAGGGGAGCTGTGGAACTATGGAGGTAAAATCTGTACAAGGGGAGAGGTTGGCGGGGTTGGGGGAATGGTGGAGGTAACAAACAGTACAAGGGGGTACTGGGGATGGAGGTGTAGGGAGTATTATAGAGGTAACAAACAGTACAAAAGGGTAGGGGGAGTGGAGAGGGAGGGGAGGGGGAAAGATGGAGGTAAAAAACAGTAAAAGGGGGTGGGGGAGGGGAAAATGGAGATAATAAACAGCATGAGGATGGAAAGGGAAGGGGGATGGGGAATGATGGAGTTAAGAGTACAAGCGGGCAGGAGGAGGAGGATGGGGAGGGTGCACTGATGGAGGTAACAAACAGTACAAGACATGTACTCAAGGCCTAACGTATGAAACTGTAATCACTCTTTTCATCACTTTGACAGTCAATAAGGGAAAAAAAGAAAAGTGACAATAATAGATGCTGGAGGGTGGGGGGATATGGCCAAAGGGAACTCTTCTACAGTTAGTGGGAATGTAAATTTGTTCAACTATTCTTGAATGCAGTATAAAGGTTCCTCAAGACACTAAACATAGAAATTTCCTATGAAACAGCAATTCCAGTCCTGGGCATTTATCCAATTAACCACAAACCACACTAAGGCTGTCAGCACTGCATGTTCATTGCAGCAGTTTAGCATATCCAAGATATGGGATCACCCAGATGCCCCTCGATTAAATTAATGGATCAATAAAATGTGGCATATATATACAATGGAATGCTATGCTTTCAGCAGAAAGAATGATATTGATCTAATCATAAGGAAATGGAAGTACTTAGTGTGACTTTTTCCTAATTTTTTCTAAGGGAAGAGAGCCAGACCCAAAGAAACAAAAACGCTATGTTCTCCCTTATTGGTATGAATTAGTATATGTCTTGGATAGTCATAGCAGATGATCACAATAGCTCAATAGCTATATACAGATGATTATATAAGATGATGCTAGGAGAAATGGTTCCAAAATATGGAAATAGGTGGTTTATCATTATGTTGTTAGTTTCACCCTACTTTGTGATTTTTTTTATTTTTTCATCTGTTCTTTTTCACTATGACTTAGCCCCTGTTGTCACTGCTGATTCTGGTACCATGGTAATTTTATATATGTCTTTCTGAATTATGGAAGGGAAGAGGAGCATCAAAATGGTGAGATAAAGGATAAAATGCGAACCAATGCAACAGCAATATTTACAAGAAAATATGTTGGAAATTAACTGTACAAATTGAGGTGGGGTAATTGGAAAGGAGGAAGGTAGGAAATAAATGAGCAAGGGGTAACAAGTTGGACAAGATATGTATTCACTATCTATGGTATGTAACTGTACCCTATATGTACTTCACCTTGACAGTAATAAAAAAAAATACAAAAATTAATCAAAGTGAGCGAGACCAAAAGAAACATATGTTGTATGGTCTCTGTCCTTTACAGTCATTAGAATGGGCCTAGGAATCTACAGGGAAACACAGTGGATGGTAAAAGACAAATCATACCACTTATACATGATATATTATACAGGACTCTAGCCATTCAAACAGTGAGACCAAAGAAGGATATTCTTAGGAGAGGATCACAATAGCTCAATAGCTATGTGCACATGATAATACAAAAGGATGTTTATTGAAGTGAACTTCAAGAAATGGAAAGGAGATTTTTTTATTTGAGTTTTTATGATTTTTCCCCTTTTATTGTTTTTGGTGATTTCTGTGCTTTTTGCCTTGAATGTAAGTTTATCTGTGTTGGGAGAGTAAAGGGAAGTACAGAAATGGTGGAACAAAATGTGAACAAATGTACCAGGGATACTCATCAGATACTGTGTTGAAAATTAATCTGTATAACTTGGGGATGGTTTGAGGCAGGGGGAGGGGAATGGGGGAGTAAATGAAGGAAGAGGTCACATTGTTCAAAAAGAAATGTACTCAGTACATGACCTATATAACTATAACCCCTTTGTACATCACCTTTACAATAAAAGTAAATTATAATAATAAAAATAAAAATTGAGAAACAGATATGAAAGAGTGATAGAGGACAAATTTCACCAATGAATGTTAAACATGGAAGTATCCCAATGTATCCCCTTGACACAATTAGTATACACTAACAAAAAAATTTAGATAAAGATTATAAAACTATAAAATAAAAGAAATGCATCTTCCATATATTTAATAGTGTATTTGGTCCTTCAGAAATACTGCAGGAGCTGTTATATCGATCTTTCAATAGAACCATCAAAGGAAAAACCTATATAACCTTTCCCACAGGAATTAAAGGGCTCATTTCAGTAAAAATCAATAGCTTGAGGCACTCAACCTTTTTTCTTGGAGGCTGCCAAAACTTTCTTATTTTAATATTCCATTTCAACATTTAGGAAATGTGAATGATAGAGAGGATCCACTCACTGAACATTTCTAAAGCCACATAGGTGCATGCGCTAGGAATCATAGATTATAAGGCTTTAAAATTATATAGATCAAGAACTATTACTATGCTGTAGAAGTGTGGCCTGACCTTGTATGTTGATTCAGCTTAAGCTCATTGAAATAATAGCACATATTTCAATGGTCAAAGATGAGAAATACATTCACATGCAAGTCATACTGTAACAATAATAATATAATAATAACTGGGCCAGAAAATTCATGGGCTGGTCTGTGCAATCAAAAGCTGATATGTAGAAATTCTGTCTGATCTGGGTTTTCTGAAAGTTCCCCAAGGTGTTTACTACTGAGTGAAATTTTCTTTTGTCCTATTTTTGGTCAGTAATAGGACTTGAACTAAGGGCTTCGATCCTCTCTGAGCTCTTTTGTTCAAGTCCAGTACTCTATCTCTTTGAGCCACAGTGCCACTTCTGGTTTTCTGGTGGTTAATTGGAGATAAGAGTCCCACAGACTTTCCTGCTCAGACTAGCTTTTGATCTGTGATCATCAGATCTCAAGCTCATAAATAGCTAAATGTACTGGTGTGAACCACTAATGCCCGGCTGAAATATTCTTGTGACCTATGTGTTAACAATTTCAAGCCTTTTTATTTGTCATTGGAGACATATGAAATGTAAGTTCTCCTGGGACAGTGTTCTAATATTTACCTGTAGGCCAAATAGATATTGGCTGCTAAATCTTTTGGAAGAGCCAATTAAAAAATTTCAAAAGTGACTAAGTTGGTTAAGATTGCTCCTTTCCCAGTTCTCTTTTGCCCCTTTTCCTGACTTCTGTCTTTAAATCAGGCTGATTATCTTGCAACGACTGTTTCTAACTTTAGACTGAAAGAAAAGCTCTAAATTACTATGAATGGGAGATGATCAATGAAATTATACTTGAGTTACTGTCTGATTGAATTTAGTGGCCCTTGAGAATTCAGATGTTCCCCTCCTTTTGACATCGCCAGCCATCCTTTTCTGAAGGATGAATGGAAAGGTGCGAAGAAGAAGACCATGGGAAGTGTTGCATTCAAAGTGTCATTCCAGGAGCAGGGAAGGTATTAGTTCTATTGTGCAATGTAAGGTTTGAATCACCCACATGGCATTTTTGTTGAGATTTATAGGAAATATTGGAAAAGCAGAACCATTCTAGAGTATGGCAAGCCAAGAAAATAGAAAATCTGCCTGATAAAGGAGAATTCTGAGTGGGTAGCCATATTGAGGAAATAATGACAATGTTTGCTAATGTATGGTAGGTCATTTCTACTACCCAAAAAACTTTGCCCAAGAGTGGAAGTGAGTAGGGAATAAGTCTCTATTGAAAATAAGAAGTCCTCCACCACACACATGGTTGTTTCAAATAACTTTCTTTTATGTGCTGGCCTGATCATCCTTGATAGAATTCAGCAGTTAGCAGTAGAGATCAGTTCTTGCCTAGAACACCCTTAACTAACTTCCATCCTGAAACAACTTCTAAAGTCCAGAATGTTCCCATCCTTACCTTATTCTAGTCTTTTGAGATCCTGCTGAATTTTTAAAATGTGATGTTTCTTGCTCAGCACGTTCAATAAAACCCACTTCTGAAAGAAGTGCCCCCATCCCTCAAAAAAGACTCACACGATAAGTACAATCCTAAGTACCAATTATGTGTCAAGCCTGTGCTAGGCACACGCAAAGTCTTTTGTTGAGAGTTGATCATCTGGGGGGCTGGGGATATGGCCTAGTGGCAAGAGAGCTCGTATACATAAGGACCTGGGTTCGATTTCCCAGCAACACATATACAGAAAACAGCCAGAAGTGGCACTGTGGCTCAAGTGGTAGGGTGCTAGCCTTGAGCAAAAGAAAGCCAGGGACAGTGCTCAGGCCCTGAGTCCAAGGCCCAGGACTGGCCAAAAAAAAAACCCAAAAAAACACAACAGAGTTGATCATCTGGGAGATCTTGTAATGACAGTGCAATGTTAGCAGGTGTGTGGAGAAGCAGGGTATATGGAGGAAAAAACTGATGGATCTGTATTTTTCCCTGTGTGTTGAAGGAAAGGTGGAGTGAAGGGAAAGGAAACAGTCACATGACTACTTGGCTCAAGGCTCTGTAGAAAGACTTTTGGCATTTTGTTAGGAGATTGAAGGGCAGGCAACGACTAGGCCCATTGTTACTGTACAATCCTTCTGCATGACTGGCCTTTTAAATCAACTTTCTGGAGATCAGCTTGATATTGCAGGCTATTTGAAATTTTGCCTGGGATTGAATTAAAATGGCCATTTCTTGGAATTTTTTAAAATAGAATACAGGAGACAGAATCATCATGATTTTTTTGAAAAATAACTTTTGGCATAAAGACCACTTGTTTGCGAGCAGAGGCAGATCTGGTCTCTGGTCAGCTTCTCTTCCCTCGGGTGCCTCTGTGGGGCCACATTCACGGTCTTTCTCATGGGTGGTCAGATGTTACAATGGGCATCCCACATCCCTGTCTTGCTTTGGGCCTGGACACACTGATCGTTTTGTTACAGTAGGGTTGGTCACCTCGAACTCAACCCTGTGAAAGGTCTGAGGAAATGTGGTTGGAGATGACAACCATGTGACAGACAGCTGTCAGTTAAAAGCCTGTTCAGTGTCAGGGTTGAAAGGAATGACAGGATTATGGTCCCTGGGAAGAGCTCACGAGGGTAGGGGGCGGGGAGAGGTCCTTTCTCAGGGCCAAGGGACACATGGATTTCTCCACTGTGGATCATTACTATACACAATATGTAGCACTTGATTCCCAAGGCCTTGATGGTGGGTGGAGGTTGATTTTTACTTGCTCTCCTGTTGGTTTGGCTGTTTGGTTTGCAGGCTTTAAATGCCCTTTTGTATGGTGATGAAAAAGGGCTTTGGTAAAACATAAGTTTCATGAAGGGAGCCATTGTGTACACGTGTACCTTTGTTATGTCCAAGTCGAAAGAAGACCATCAAGAACACCACCGAGAGCCAGACGTTCTGAGATGCAAAAGCAAGGCTTTACTCAGGTGGGCTGCAGTGGTCTTCTTGGTGGTCTTCTCATGACTTGGGCATAACAGTTCGCATTTCGTTTGGATTACCCCGAGAGACCACTGAGACCCCAGACCTGAAGGTAAGAAAACAGCACTGTTGATTTGTCTTGTCCTGTCATTTGTCTGTTCGTCTGCTTTGCTTTCACTTTTCTTCTTGAGAACGGCCATTCCAACTCATATTTCTTGAAGGGGTTGTCGAAGCAGATGCCCTTGCACAGCAATCCTGGAGGAACTTGGAGTCATCACAGATCTTCCACCCTCAAAGGGGGACCCCTAGAACCCTGCCTTGATACGAGTAGTGTGCAAGTCAGTTCGGTTTTTGGCCAGAACTGACCGGGAGGGTCTCCTAACCGAGGCTCAACCTGCCCAACTTGATCTTGGGTCTGCTCCTTCTGTTCCTTCACAGGAGCCAGCTGATCAACTTGGGAGATCTCCAGTTTGTAAGTCCTTTAAATATCAGGCCTGTGTGTATTGTTTTGTCTGTTTTATTGAAATTGTTTTACCTCTTGTTACTTTGTGGACTGAACAACTGACGAGACTGATAGCCATGGGCAACGTCCCTTCCACTGCCCTGGACTTGACTTTAGCCCACTGGAAGGAAGTTACTCACAATAATAGTGTAGAGATCAAGAAAGGAAAGTGGGTGACTCTCTACTCTTCTGAGTGGCCCATTTTCGATCTGGGGTGGCCACCAGAAAGGACGTTGACTTGAGTACAATTCTCATAGTAGAGGACTATGGTTTTAATTCTTTACATAGCATGTTGTGGATTCTTTGTTGTTGTTATTTTTTGTGGGGCATGAATGCAGGTGCTGTCCCTGAGTTCACTCACTTTCTTCCTTTCTCTGTCTCTCTTTTCCTCTCTTTGTTTTCTCTTTCTTTCCTTCCTTCCTTCCTTCCTTCCTTGCTTCCTTGCTTCCTTGCTTGCTTCCTTCCTTCCTTCCTTCCTTCCTTTCTTCCTTCCTTCCTTCCTTCTTTGCCAGTCCTGGACTCAGGTCCTGAGTAGTGTCCCTGGCTTTATTTTTTGTTCAAGGCTCACACACTAGCACTTAATCCACTGCTCCACTTCTTTCTTTTTCTATATATGTGGTGCTGAGGAATTGAACCAAGGGCTTCATGTATACAAGGCAAACACTCTACCAGTAGGCTACATTCCCAGCTCTTCTCCTTTCTTTTCAAGGCTAGTCCTCTGTCACTTTGAGCCACAGTGCCCCTTCCAGGTTTTTGTTTTTGTAGTTAATTGGAGATGAGACTCTTTAACAGACATTCTTGTCCTCAGTAGCATTAAACCACAATCCTCAAAGCTCAGACTCCTGAGTAGCTAGGATGACAGACAGGCATGAGCCACCAGCACCCTGCACATTGGGCCACTTCTAAAATGTAGATCTTATGCTTAAATACCTCTTCTCCACTGCTTTATGGAAGGAGCCCCACTTGACTCCATCCTCTTTTTAATTTTCTCAATGCTTATAGCATTCTACAGTGTTGTTCTCTTCCTGCTTTTCTGTCTCTGTCTCTTCTTCCTGGAAACTTCCCCATTCGTGTATGCATGTAAAATGGCTACCCATCCTTAATGACCTACTCAGATGTCAAGTTGAAATGATAAGTCTTCTCTCAAATCTTCTAGGTAGATCAGAAGCTGTGCTAGTACTGGTTATATTTCTCTTCCTAATAATGCCACATAATTCACATCCGGTTTTTTTCTGAGCTGGGCTGTCTCCATAGTGTCTTCCTCTATAGCACATTTGTATCAGAGTTCTATGGAGAGTTGGGAAACAGATCTCAATGAACTCGTGTTCCAATAGGAGGTGATTTGGTTCATCCTAGCTGATATCTCTATTGTCTGTAGCTATTAGATAATGGGGTTGGGTTCAAGGACTTCCAACTGTCATTCTTGCCTTCAAATTTGGCCTTCTGAAACAATTTATTTTAATAATAGGACATGGAAAGTTTACATGTTGTTCTAGTTTGTTAAATAGAGATACTGTGATTCTTTTTTTTTAACTTTAAGTCTTTGTACAAAGGAGTTGTATTCACCATATCAGTTGAGTACAATTCATCCCCTTCCTTCATTCTCCTCATCTCTCCTAACCCATGGCTTGCCTCAGTTTTCTTAACCTTAAAATATATGTACAAAGTACACCACGTGTGGGTAGAGAATGTTACAGCTTGAACAATACTGAAACATATTGCATCTGAGAATGAAGATGGCAAAACAAAACTCCGTGAAAGCTATTGTATAATAGGGGTTGAGAGGGCAGAGAATGTGAGAGGAAAGGAAGGGTTAATTTAACATACTTTATCATCAATTGTAAAATCTCTTTTAAAAGGTGCTAAATTGAAGAGTTCTTTTTCTGCAAGTATTGTTTGCAGTAAAAACGTTGTTAGAATTTTGAGATGATTTTCCCCCATTTTTGTATTAAATTTAGTACAAATATTGTAAAAGTTAAATAATTTTTCCCCAGACTCTCAATGTTCCATCTTATAATATGAAATAGAAATGAAATCAGCATGCAGTATAACTATGGTGCCCAGTGTTGAAAACATTACATATATAAAAAATGTACTCCCTGGAAAGACACTAGTCAAATTTCCCTTCTACAAATTTGAGGACATATCATGTAACAGTAATATTTAATATAATTAATTGCGGAGTTTTAGTAAATGTTGGCCTCCAGTGAGAAAATCCAAGATGGTAGGTGGGATTTTCACATTACGGTGAGTACAGTGTTGATGTTGACATATTTGGTCTCCTGGGTATCCTTTATCACTAACTGCAAGAACTCCACTCACCTAATTTTCTTTAGCAAGGGAAAAACTATTCTCTTGAATAGACACTTAGGTCAGAGAAAATAAGGTCAAAAGAAGTAGTTTCAGTTAGGTTAAGTCGAATTTGGTACACTCAGCATTTTCTCTTCCAATTTTTTTCTAGCAGCCAGTATTATTTTCATTGACCTTCATTAAATTTTTACATGTCAGCACTGCTTATCCATGTTCTTAAAGATTTTTGCATTTAAATAGTTTGGAGTAGACAACGGTAACATAAATAGTGCCATAATCATAAAGTGTGTAAAAAAGTATGCTGGTTATTTTTCCCCCCACTGAGGTATCATTGGTGTCCCCCATAGAAAGGACTCAGTTGGAGGATCAGAATTGTTGGAAAGTCTGGCTCCCCTGTTAATGAGTAGTTTAAGCTTGGAAGGTCTTTAAGTGCTTCCAGCCTCAGTTACCTTCTCCATCAAAAATAGAAAGAGAAGCACCTCTTGATGATTAGCAATACTGCATGGAAGCTCTCTAGAACTAAAACAGCATCTAAGGAATGTAGTCTAAAAATCACTGCCATAGAATGATGCTAGTTAAGAGGTATGTTATTATGGTCCTCAGAGTCAAAGTTTTAATGAAAGAATTGTATGCTACAGGTTTTCCAGTGCCCAGCCCATGATAGTCTTAATAAATATTGAAGAACTGAGTGAGTTAGTAAAATTGTGTGCAAAGAATGCTTAGTTGAGCATCTCATTGGTGCCATATGGTATAAATATGAGTAGGATAACTGCAAAGAAGCTTCAGAGTGGAGAAGTATCCAAATGTCCTCAAATCCCCGAGTTGCCAGGAAATAGATCTTGGCTCCATTCTCCAGAAAGTTCCAGCAGAGGGACTTGCCTCCCAAGGGTTTGGCTGAGGATAGACATGGGTTCAGGGCAAAGTGGTCATTTCCAGGAAGGTCCCACCCTGGTGCAAAATGGTCTCCTTGTAAGGGCAGAAGTCCTGTGGGGCCTCATTCATTGTGGAGGCTTAGTAAAACCTGGGCTGGCCTTGCCTGAGCAGGGAAAGCACGCCGTGTTTAGCATTTACTCTACTTTGCTCATTCATACTAGGGTATCATGATGAACACCTAGTCTTTTTCTGTTTCATTAATTATTGAATTAGGTTTGCGTGTATCTTTACATGTTTCATTTTAGAGTATGTTGTGCCTGTTGGGTGCTTGAATTCAGGGCCTGGGAGTGGTCTGATTTTTTCTTTTTTAAATCAAGGCTAGTGCTCTACCACATGAGCCACAGCCCTACTTCCAGGCTTTTTCGTTTTGGCTGGTTACTTGGTGATAACAGGCTCACAGTCTTTAAGGCTAGTGCTGGCTTTAAACAGCAACCCTCAGTTCTCAGCCTCCTGAGTAGCTGGTGTAAGCATGAGCCAATGGTGCCTAGCATATTTTGTTAGTTTTTGAGAAATACATTATATAGGTTAATCGAAAATCATATAAAAATTATTTCTCTTAATTCTTGAACGAAACTGCTTAACAAGAAGAAATTCCAGAACTGGTATCTTGTGTGTTATGGAGAGGTGGTCTATGTCTATGCATGCCAGTGGCTTGCTCTGTTTGCTTTGCCTTCTTGAATACTAGACATAGCTTTCCAACTTCAACAGCCATATTTTACAGCATTATCCACCCCCACACACACGAATCACAAGAATGTGCGCATACATTCTTTCTCTAACAGTGTTATTTTCTATAATGAAGTATTTTCTCTGCAGAGAAATCAAAGGAAAAAGGAAAATGCTCAAATTATTGCAGACATTCTTTAGTCACCCAAATCTCCTGTTGTTTATGCTATTTCCTGTGGTGAAAAAAAATCATGCATTGTTGTGTGTTCTCTTTGTAAATTGTTACAGATAGCCACACTTTTTTCTGAAAATAAATTTCCCAAAGTGAATTTTTAATCAATGTGCTGATTTAATTGCAGTCCAGATTTTATGGTAAATTAAATTCACCATTTGAAAGATTTACATTTTTCCCAGAAATAATTTCTTGTACCATGTACAGTTTTTCCATTAGTAATGAAGTTATCTTGACGAATGTGTGTCAGAAATATGGAAAGACCCAATGGGCTAGATCCAAACCGCAGATGAAATGTGAAAACAGGACTCCAGCTCTCTCAGGCTGGCTCATCCCATGCTATCCATAAGGCAGATACAGGAAGCTATGCTGACTCAAGTAAAAGAGCGAAGAATTAAAACATTTTCTTATGGTGAAACTTACAATGGGATTTTATTTAGTTTGGTGAAAAACACCGTGAACAATTTTTTTGTGAGCTTTTCTCTCGTTTCCTTACTTTTGTGGTGGTCTTCAGATTCCTAGATCGTTACAAATCCACTTGAATAAAGAACATTTACTGTTCGGAATTGAAAAAGGTTTTTTGTTTGTTTGTTAGCTCTGACTTACCTTTAAGGTCGCTAGGGGATTTAATTTGACTTGTATTTTAGACTTTATTTTTAATGAGTAGAAATTATACTGGAAGGCAGGGTCTGGCTGTGTTGCCTTGGCTGGTATTAAGGTAAAGTGCTCAATCAATCCTTCTGTCTCAGAGTCTGGAGTCACTGGGTCTGAAATATGAGCCCTGGTGCCTCAATACCCAGCTTCATTGCATTTCCTTGTTTTCCCAGGTATAGGGATGACAATTTGATTGTGTTTGCACTGAGTGACAAATGAATTTGGAGTGTGTTTTGTCTTCCCCCTCTTCTCTCTCCTTGTCCTCCACTCTCCCTTGTCTTCCCATGCCCTCCTCCCTTCCCTTCCTTTCCTCGTTCTCTCCCCTGCTTCTTTTCTCCCTTCCCCCCTTCTCTCCCTCTCTCCTTTCCCACTCGCCTCTTCTGTTCCCTTCTCCCCCCTCTCCAGCTTTATTCTTTTTCTTTTCTTGCAGCACTGGGAATCAAACCCAGGGTCTTGGGCATGCTAGGCCTACCCAAATGGAGTTTTTTTTCTGATATTATATTTGGAAAAAATGACTGTGGTTTTCAAATATTGTTAATCTCCTAAATTTTCATCCCTCAAACACAATAATCCCAAAGCCTATGGACTTTTACAGCCAATTAAACAAGTTGTAGTGAAATATTTGAGTTTGATCCTCGACATCATGAGATTTAGGATGACTTCACATGTGGGCCATGCAGTTAATCTGACAAAGGCACGGGCCATACCAACCTGGAGTGGACTTCCAAAAGGTAGATGTCTTGATGGACATTATAACTGGATTATAGCTGTAATTGCGGCTTGGTTTTTATCGGGTGATGACATGCAATTCAGCTATACAGAAAAAATTGTGTATCCACAATTTTTGGTCATTTTCTGTGGCTGAGAATAGCCTCTGTTCTTTTTTTCTCCCCAACAATGAATACTTTTTGAGATGGTATTTAAGGTGATCATATTAATTGGTATGAGGGCATATATGTACTTATGAAATCTAGTCCTAGATCATTAGGACAACATCCTCTGTTTACCATATCTTTCCATCTTTAGTGGCAAGAACATCAAAGTCTCTGGGATATTTTTAGGATGTTGGAGGTACACAGTTGAAGCCATAAGTTTAATATGGGCATTGTCTCTTCAGAAGAGCCTGTCTATCACATGTGAAGATTTCTAAACCACCCATGCCTTTGCCACATCATGGCGATGAATCCTAATGTTGGTACTCTCAAGTTATTTCTAAGTTTTCAACATAGTTCTGCTGACAGTAAGAAACACAAATACTTCCTGTTCTTTAATGTATACAACACAGCAAAGAAATGCAGGCAAAGGTAGGTCCCGGGACTCAAAGCCTATAATCCTAGCTTTTCAGGTGCCTGAGATCTGATGATTGCAGTTTGAAGCCAGTTTGGGCAGGAAAGTCAATGAGATTCTTATCTCCAATAAACCACTCAGAAAAATCTGGAAATGGCACTGTGGCTCATGTGGTAGAATGCCAGCCTTGAGCAAAAGTTGCTTGGGACAGTGCCCAGAGTTCAAGTCCCAGGACCAACAAACCAAAAATCCCATGCAACAGAAAGCATTTATTGCTTCAGGAAGAATTTATTGTAATAAACACGTATGAGGAAAATATCATTGTTGAAAAAGACTAAAGAGAAATCAGTGTCAATGTGTTTGAAGAAAATGGGGTCATTTGATGTTTAAATCTGACTTTGCCTTTGTTCAATGTTTTTATTGCATTCAAGATTGTTAGTCTGATCCATTTGGAATTGATTTTGGTATATAAGGTATATATATAAGGTATATATATAAGGATCTAGTATTCGTTTGTTGCATGTGTTGAACCAGTTTTGCCAGCACCATTTGTTAAAGAGTTTATCTTTCTTCCAGACTATTTTTTAGCTCCTTTATCAAAGATAAGGTAGGCATAGATCTGTGGGTTAATTTCTGGATCTTCAATTCAGTTCCATTGGTCTTCAGGCCTGTTCCGGTGTCAACACCAGGCTGTTTTTACTACTATAGCTTTATAAGAGAGCTTGAAGTTTGGTATTGTAATTCCTCCAGCACTGTCCTTTCTTCTTAGGATTGTTTTTGCTATTCTGGGTCTTTTAATGTTCCATATGAATTTCTGGATTGCTTCCTCTCTTTCATTAAAAAATGGTGTTGGAGTATTAATGGGTATTGCATTGAATTTGTAAATAGCCTTTGGCAACATTGCCATTTTGACTATATTATTTCTCCCAATCAAGGAGCATGGGAGTTTTTTCCACTTCCTTAGTCCTGCCTTAATTTTGTTTTTCATGCTTTTAAATTCTCATCATAGAGGTCTTTCACTTCTTTGATTAAGGTTATTTCTAGGTATTTTAAGTTTTTTTGAGGATATTGCAAAGGGAGTTGCTTTCCTGATTTCAGTGTCGGTCTTCGGGTCATTAGCATATAAAAGGCTGTTGATTTTTGAGTGTTTATTTTATATCCTGCCACTTTGCCAAAGTATTGGATCAGCTCTAGTAGCTAGGGAGTAGAGTCTATGGTGTTCTTTAGGTATAGGATCATGTAATCTTCAAAAAGAAAAAGTTTCACTTCATCTTTTCCTACTTGGATCCCCTTTATGTTCTCTTCTTGCCTAATTGCTCTGGCTAGGAATTCTAGTATTCTGTTGAAGAGGAGGGGGAGAGAGCAGACATACCTGTCTTGCTCCTGATTTCAAAGTGAATGGCTTTAGCTTTTCACCATTTAGAATTATGCTTGCAGTTGGTTTGTCCTAAACTTCCTTTATTTTACTCAGGAATGTTCCCAGGAAACCCAGTTTTTCCAGGGCTATTATCATAAATGGGTGCTGGATTTTATCGAACGCCTTTTCCGCATCCAGAGATATAACCATGTGGTTCTTTGCCTTGCTCCGGTTGATGTGGTGGATTACAATAATTGACTTGCATATATTAAACCAACTTTGCATCCCTGGGATGAATCCAGTTTGGTCATGGTGTATGATTTTTTTGATGACTGTTGAATTCGATTGGCCAGAATTTTGTTGAGAATTTTTGTGTCTATGTTCATCAGGGAAATCGGTCTATAGTTCTCTTTTCGTGATGAGTCCCTGCCTGGTTTCGGGATGAGGGTTACGCTGGCTTCATAGAATATGTTTAGTAATGAACTTTCTCTTTCAATTTCATGGAAGAGTTTGAAAAATATTGGTGTGTGTTCTGTTTTGAAGGCCTCGTAGAATTCTGCTGTGAATCCATCTGGACCTAGACTTTTTTCGGATTGGAGACCACTTATTGCTGTTTCTATTTCAATGCTGGATATGAGTCTGTTTAGAAGGTTTAAATATTCATGATTAAGTTTGGGGATATCAATTTTTTTCTAGAAAACCATCCATTTCTTCCAGGTTCTTGAATTTGTAGGCGTAAAGGTTTGCAAAATAGTCCCTTATTGTGTTCTGAATTTTGGATGTTTCTGTGGTGATGTTACCTATTTCATCTCTGATCTTGTTTATTTGGGTGTGCTGCCTTCGTTTTTTGGTCAGGTTTGCTAGGGGTTTGTCTATCATGTTAATTTTTTTCAACGAACCAACTCTTTGTTTTGTTGATTGTTTCAATTTTTTTGTCTCTAGTTTATTTAACTCTGATTTGGTTTTAATTATTTCCTTCCATCTATTGACTTTGGGTTTGGCTTGTTGTTCTCTTTTGAGAAGATTAAGGTGCTTCCTTAAGTGGTTGAGTTGCTGTTTATCCACATTGTTGGTGTATGCACTCAAAGATATGAATTTTCGTCTGAGTACAGACTTTTCTGTGTCCCAAAGAAGCTGGTACATTGTATACTTATGTTTGTTGAATTCCGTAAACATTTGAATTTCTGTCCTTATTTCTTTAATGACCCACAGATGGTTCAGCAGTATGTTGCTTAGTCTTCATGGATTGTAGGATTTTGTGTGGTGGCTATTTGAATTCAGCTCTAGGTTTATTCCTTTGTGGTCTGAGAGAATGCAGGGAATGATTTTGATCCTTCGCAATTTGTGCAGATTTTCTTCGTGCCCTAAGATGTGATCTATTTTGGAAAATGTTCCATGTGCTGCCAAAAAGAATGTCTATTCTGGTATTGCTTGATGAATTATTCTGTAGATGTTGGTTATGTCTATTTCGTCTATGCACTTGTTTAGTTGTGTGGTTTCTTTGTTCCATTTTTGGCATGTTGATCTGCCCAGAGGTGACAGTGGAGTGTTAAAGTCTCCAATTATCAATGTATTTGGGTCTATGCGTGTTTTTAGAGTTAGTAGTGTATGTTTGTTGAAGTTGGGTGCTCCTGTATTTGATGTGTGGATATTTAGGATGGTTAAATACTCATGTAGGATTGAACCCTTTATTAGTATGTAGTAACCTTCTTTGTCTCTTCTTACCATTTTTAATTTATAGAATTTAATTTGTAGAATTGCAACTCTAGCCTTCTATTGGGGGGCATTTACTGGTAGATTTTATTCCATCGTTTCACTTTTAGATGTTTGCTTTTGCTGGATAGATGTGTCTCTTGGAGGCAACAGAAAGATGGATTTTGATTTTTGATCCAACTAATGAGCCTGCGGCTATGAATGAGAGTTTAGCTGTGTACAGTATTCTTGGTTGATAGTTTTTCTTATTTAGGGTTTGGTATACTTCATGCACGCTCTCCTTGCTTTCAAGGTTTCTGCTGAGAAGTCTGGGGTAATTCTGATTGGTTTTCCTTTATATGTGATTATTTTCTTCTCCATAACAGCTTTAAAGATTCTTTCCTTGGACTCTATTATCCTGTTTTGTTGACAATGTGTCGGTGGGATGTCCTCCTCTGGTCTGGTCGGTTTGGGGTTGTAAATGTTTCTTGTATCTGTATCAGCCTATCCTCCGGGATATTTGGGAAGTTCTCGGCTATATTCTGTTAAATAGTTTGCCCATTCCCCTAATTTTTTCTCCAGGTTTTCCTCAATACCTATTAGCCTTAAATTGGGCTTCCTGATTGGGTATTGGGGCTCCTGGAGTAATCTGTTTTGTCGATTGGATTGTTTTGGTATTGTTTTTTTTGACATTTCTTCATAGAGTCTAGGGAATCTACAGCTCCTGAGATTCGATCCTCTGCTTCTTCTAGTTGGGAGTGTAGACTAGCTACTTGATTTCATATCTCTTTTCCTTCTGACTGGTCTTTCCTGATGATTTCCATGTCCTTGCTATAAGTATCTCTTACGTCCTGCATGGAATTCTTTTCTTCATTAATTTGATTTTGAGTGCTGTCTCTCAAATATTTTAGCTGGGTAACTATCTTTTCATTTGCCTCTTCAAGTTCATCTATCTTTCTCTATGTTGAGGCCATGAAATCGTCTATTACTTTATGGATTGATTGATGTCTATGGATGGATGGATTCTATGCTTCCTGCTTGTTTTGAGTGGGAAATTGGACTCCATTGTTTACCATCTTGAGTTTCTTCTGCCCTTTCGGAACGGGAATGCCAATCTACAAGCACCTTTGAGCACCATTTAAGACACAAAGTAGACCTTACCAAGCAATGTCGTGTAAATCTTAGACGTTCACAATTATATACAGATACCTTGTATAACTGTATATAGAATTGGATTTGGTGTTCCTAAAGAATACATTTTCAACATAACAACCAATCCTGAGCCCTGTATGCAGTAGTTAATTATTTACTGTTACAATCCTATGAGCAATTTTTGTTCTAATGCACTTTTTGAACTGGCTGGATTTCTCTATGAACCACTTTGATTCACTTGGGTTGAACAGGCATACCCTCTATCCAATAACTGGGGGTCAATGGAGTCTGGAGGTCCTGGAGGTAAATCTGGACAGTAGGTTAGAGGTAGTGAAGAGAATCGAGTAAAATGTAATCGGGGAGGGATGATTTTGGTTTAGTTTCAGTGGCATGGAAATGTGAAGAGTAGAATCGGTAGAAAGAACAAGGTTAAAATGAAGATCATGGAGAGTTAGCAGAAAAGTGTCAAGGTGTTAGTCACAAGAAACGAATTAAAAAGAAAGAGAATGTGAATTGAGAATAAATAAAAAATACTGGAAGACAAATGCACAAAACACAGAAAAATTAACAATCCCCCCCAGAAAAAGAAAATAAAAAAATGATAAAACGAACAAAAATGGAAAACAAAATATCAACGACATTTTAGAGATGAAAGATAGAAAAAAAAAGTTTAAAAAATTGTTTAAACCAATGGAGTCTTCCTTGTTTGGGTGGGCTTTCTCCAGTATCGGGTTTCCTTGCATTGGTGTGTAGTCTATTTTGATGCTGGTGTGGTTTGACCTGCTTTCAGTTTTCAGGGGGTGGATCAGCTCTGACCCTCCTCCCCTGTCAGTGAAATCCTGAGGCTCTGTGATTCACACAGCTTGCACATAGGACTTGGGTGTCCTCTGTAAATGGGGGGCGTGAACAGTCTTGGGAGCCCTGGCTCCTCCCATCTGCTGTGAGACTGGTGCTTTCATCGCCTGGCTTTGAAGAGCCTGTGTACTCAGCAGGGCGGGTTGGCTCTGGACTGGTTTACTTGTCTGAGAGCCGCTTGCCTTTGGGTGGTTCCTCCCTCATGGGCATGACAGTCTCCTGAGCAGAGCTGGCTATGAATTTCAACTCCATTTTGGGCTGGGAATTAGGCTTCCTCTGTGATGGGGCCATTTATCTATCTCGGGAACTGTTTGTTCTCCCATCTGGTTGTTCCTTGCTGCTAGTACCTGCTCTCCACTTTCCGTTTTAATTTAAAAATTCAGGCAGGCAGGGCGGGCACCTCTGGCTGAGTTCACCTGAGTGTGTGAACTGTGGCCCGGATGAGCTTCCTACCTGGGCAGGGGTTGTGCTGCTGGGTGGAGCTGGCTCTCATTGGTCGGTCCCTCTTGCCCTTTTCAAAGCTGGCCCCTTTGTCCTGGCTTTCCCCAGGCCGGGTTTAATTCCAGTCTGGTCGGACCCTATGCCAGTGTCAGAGATGGCGCTGTGCTCTGGCAGTGGGGGAAGGCTACCTCCCAAAAGTTTCTCTGTGGGCACGAGTGAGAATATCTTTTGTAGGGTACTCATGTTTGTTTGCATTTTTGGCCTGTCCATGCTCAGCCTGTGATCCACGTCTGTCTGCCGCCATCTGGAGGATTTCTTCTTGGTCACCTCTGTGTGCTTTAGGTGCACGAACTGTGGGATACTGTGCCAGCACCAGCAATGGCTTGGCAGAGGGATGGGGCCCAGAACTCAAATCTGTGTTTTCAGGCCAGCAAAGTCGATTTTTCCTTCCTGGACAGAATCCCTGTACTGTTATAACTTACTTGGGCTGTCTTTCTAGGAGTAAAAGTTTCTGGAGTGGTTAAACTGGGGTGTTGGAGAGAGCTGAGCTAGGGCTCTGCTGCTCCTCCACTCAGGGAAAGTATTTTTAAATTGCTGTGTGCTGGTGATTAATGCCTAGCTATTTAGAAGACTCAAAGTGCGGATTGCAGTTGGAAGCTAGCCTGGGGAGGAAATTGACTGAGATTCTGGACTCCATATGACCACCAAAAGAAAACAAAAACCCAAAACAAAAAAAAAAAACAGCAGAAAGTGCAGCTGTGGTAGAGTGCTAGCCTTCAGCTCTAAAAATCAGGATCAGTGGCCAGACCAGAACTGGGACCATTAACCCAGAGACCTAGTGAAATGTTCATTGTGACTAAGCCTGCCTTATTAATTAGAGCTAGATATGGGCTGTTAAGGTCTTGGGAAGAAGTAACTGGGTATCAAACTAATAAAAGTCTCCAAAAATAACTAAAAGTGTATTAAAATGTAGTCTACAATCAGTTGTGCCCAATATTAATGAATTTAACCCTATATTATGATGGGTATTTGAGTTCATAGTTTCCAGTTGGTTTACTCTTTGCAGCTTCTAAAGTAGCAGCCCCCCCTTTTTTGTTTGAAAAATTAGTAATTGATTTTCTTTTTCTTATGTAATTTGGAAATTCTCTGCTGAGAATTATGATACCATGTAGAAAGCTGTTGACACACCAATTAGGTGGTTTTCCTGAAGCTAAATGATGCCTGTCAGTTGTTAGGTCAACTGTAAGATTTTGATCCTCTCTGCAGGTGAGCTTTTCCTGGCCGTTATTTTTAAGGACCCTCACCAGCGCTCATAAAGATGGGTTTATGTACTGCAGCCATGTTTACTAGTAAATACTTTGGGAGTTGGCTAAGCTCTCCTAGGGCTGCAAAAATCAGTTGGGTCTAAAAGCAACAGTGGTGTCAAGACTCTGGCTAATTCTTCCCTTTACGTGTCTGTCCATGTGTCCTGTTGGATGTGTAACAACATCCTGTGCTTTGACCTAGGAGCCGGTTGTATCCGTAATTCTACAAACAAACATGTTTCCAGATGCTATCAAATAATGTCCCAAATGAGAACTGTTGTTTGAAGCATACCCTGTGAGTAAAGATGATGGGTATCAGTGTGGGTTTCTTTAGGAGTAAAGGAAGCAGAGGGTGATTATGACAAACAGGATCTGGGTCTCCCTTTAGTTGGAGGCATTCACTGTGGTATTGTGGTGGTGGATGCAACAGTAGAAGACAAATTCTCTTCCCTCCACCTTGTGATTGCTTCTACTGCCATATGACAGGGTTGGGCTCAAGATCCACCTGTTAGTATTCCTACACAGTACGTGTGCATGGCCATGAACACATTGGAGTCACAAGGCTGCACAATCCCCATGTCTTTCTGCAGAGAAGTCCAGTGTTGCATAGTGGGCTGGGTATAATTTGTCAGAGCACACTGAGGTATATCATGTGTACTCATGGAGGCACAGTATCTTGCTGTGGAAGTGAACCCTGGGTTAATGAGCAGGAAGGTCCCCCTGGACAGTTCACAGAGGCTGCCGTGTCGGGTTTAATATTTGCAGAGATCACCTGGGTTCCTGCTTCTATTCCACACAGCTTTAAGCTATCTATTGGGTATTTCAAAATAAATATGACTCTGTGTGTGTGTGTGTGTGTGTGTGTGTGTGTGTGTGTGTGTGTGTATGAGAGAGAGAGTATCCATATATATATGTGCACTAATACTTGAGCTCAGGGCATCTTTCTTTCATTTATGTTTATTTTCAAGTTGGTGTACAGAGGGGTTACATTTTCATACCTAAAGTAATGACTACATTTCTTATCAAACTTGCTACCTCATCCCTCATTTTTCTTCCAGATTTTTCCCTCCCTCCATTTTTACAGTTAGTTTACAACATATCTTGTAGTTATTACTTTTGCATTCGTTCTCGTTTTACCATTTGCCTCAATATTTTGATGTTCCCCATCCCTTCCCTAATTCACACCCACACACACCCACACACACACACTCTCTCTCTCACACACACACACATAAACACACACACACACACACACACACACACACACATATATATATATATATATATATATATATATCCAGGGTATCAAAATCAAAAACAGTGACAAGGCCAAACCATAGGGAAGATAAGCAAAAGGAAAAAGGAATGATTTCATATAGCACGTTAAAAATAACAACAATGATAACACATTTGTTTCCATATCTTAGAGTTTGTTTCACTTCTCATCATTTTATGTGATCATAGGTACATAACTACTGAGATATGGTGTTTCATAATGGCTTTCAAAGCCCACTGGCACTCTGCTAACAGGGACACATAGCCTGCCTTCCAGTCCGGCCCCGCCTATTGTGCCACCTGTGCTGCCCTTGAAAGTTCTCAGTGTTGTGTGTGTAGTCAGAGGCTACCTACAATTTTTTCACATTGCATCCTTGAATTCCTCCAATGAGATTTTGCTTAAATAGTCATGCAGTGTAGGGTTTATTGAAATATATAGTCTTCAGTCTTTGGACACATTTGTTGGAGAAGTTCATCTTTTTGTTAAGTTAAACATTTGTTTTCAGGTAGTATCAATCATTTGATTCTGGACATCATCGCAATCCACTGTCATGAAAAAGCTGAAATACCTCTTTTTTATGACAGTTCTTCAGATGTGTGAAATCGCAGATTGCATTTCACACTATTTCAGAATAAATGTTTTTATTTTTAGGATTAATTCCCTTAGATTATTAGGCAGTTTGAATTTTTTTTTTCTTAGAGTGCTTGCTTGCAATAACAGATCTGAATAAAGCTGCAGTTTGTTCAGAGAAGAAAACTTCAGTTCTGTATATCATACTGTCTGCTAAGGAACCTTCAATCGCAGTCATATTCTTTCTGGAGTTGTACTTCTGTCCACAGACATAGATCTTCATGCTTATTTAAACTTGAAATTATTTTCATATATGCCACTAAGTCCTGCCTTGTCTACTCATTATTGTAGAAGTTTTAAAGGGAAGGAGCACACTGAAGCTTTTTCTATAATTTAATTGGAGAGAAGAGTCTCATAGACTCCTCTGACTGGGCTGGCTTCCAACTGTGAACTGTGATCTCAACCTCCTTAGTAGCTACGATTATTGGCATGAGCCACTGGTGCCAGGCAACTTGTCACATTGTTTTTCCCACCAAATGTCCATCCAATTTGTAGAAAATCCAACTTTGGCTTTGTCAGGATTGATTGCAATCATGATCATTTCAGTGATATTCAACTCTGGGCTTTATTTTCTGCTTTTGTTGCTCTCAATCTGTTTATGAGGGCCTTGAGAAGTGTCTTCTTAGCCACGATGCTTGCATGAAGCATCTTTCCTGAATAGCCATACTTTTAACTATGGTCCTCCAGAGAATGCTCCCTTTTCATGTAAGCAAATGGCACAAGGAAGAAGGTTTTCAAGGTTCAATAAATTACATGAGCATGGAATCAAACAGATGTAAGCACGTTTACTTACTGGAAAATTTGTGAATGGTGAGTCACAAGTCACAACAGCAGTGTACCATTTAGCAAACTCAAGAGGTTTAGAAAATTAAAATGTATTCTTTTGGAGCAGAATATATGTATATATAAGTTCATCAGAATAATATTTTTCCTCTTAAATAATATGGTTAAGAGCAAGTAGTTCTAAGGACTGATGTTTTCTACCATGGAAATAGGGAGGGGACATAATTTACAAGTTTGCAGAAAGTTAGTTGACATTGTCTAGGGTTGGTAAAGTGAAATTAACTTGAAGCGTGCTTGCCTAGCATGCATGAAGCCCTGGGTTCAATTCCCCAGAACCACAGAAACAGAGAAGGACAGAAGTGGCGCTATGGCTCAAGCGACAGATTGATAGCTTGAGCAAACATAAGCCAGGGACAGTGTTCAGGCCCTGACTCCCAAGCCCCAGGAATGACAAAATAAAAATAAACCCAATAAAAAGAACCTTCAAAATGGGAACCAGAGGCTGGACAAATCCAGCCCCTGCCTCATGAGGCTTCTTCCAGGCTTCATTCAAGGACTGCCATCTAACACCAAGGGACCCTGCTGCTCGCTGCTTCAGGAGGGGTCACATTTCTGCCTTTTACCCCTTATGTCGACGCCCTTTACCAGCAGGAAGCAGCCAAAGAGTCATTGTCCTTTTCCATAGCTATTAAAAGGGTGGAATGTCAGTTCCCTCCTGGAGGGCTCCAAGCAGATGCCCCTCACCTCATTATGTCTCCACACAGTTCCTGGGTAACCAGCAGGCCTAGAGGCAGGTACCTTCCCCTTCCCTAAGGTCACATCCTAATCCATCTGACCCAATGCCCTGCCAGCTTGGGCTGGCAAGAACAACCCCCATGAATTTTACTGGATCTCTCTCTCTCTCTTTCTCTCTCTTTTTTTTAATTTCTTGATATTGATGTTTTCCTCTGTTTGGAGGAAAATTCTGTGTTGACTTTCACCTCTGGGGTTTTGAGTTGTAGTTACAGGGTGGTCATCCCAAATAAAATGTGTTAGTGTCACCTTCTACATCGTACCTCCAAGACTGAATCTATTGGCTCATTCTATTCCTCCTGATAGCCGCCTACTGTTTTATTTTCTGTCTTGCTGTCATCCAGTTCATGCTTTTCTATAAGTCTTACATTTGTTACTTATATTTTTTTACTATCCTTGTGACGTAATTCCTTTCTTTTTTTTCAAATTTTTATTATTAAACTGATGAACAGAGGTTACAGTTTCATACATTAGGCATTGGACACATTTGTTGTACTGTTTGTTACCTTGTTCCTCAAACCCCACTCCACTCTCCCCCTTACCCTTTCCCCCCCTGAGGTGTTCAGTTCACTTACACCAAACATTTTTGCACGTATTGCTTTCGTATTTGTTTGTCTTTTTTTACCCTGTGTCTCTCAATTTTGGTATTCCCTTTCAATTTCCTAGTTCCAATACCAGTATACACAGTTTCCAATATACTCAGATAAGATTACAGAGATAGTGTAGGTACAACCACAGGAAGGTGATACAAGAACATCATCAATAATAGAAGCTACAGATACACATGGGACATTGAAAGTAGTTACAACTGTGATATAACAATTGTCTCCATAACATGGAGTTCATTTCACTTAGCATCATCTTATGTGTTCATAAGGGTATAGCAATTGGGCCTTGTGATGCTCTGCTATGACTTGCCTAAACCTGTACTAATTATTCCCAATAAGGGAGACCATAGTGTCCATGTTTCTTTGGTTCTGTCTCACTTCACTTAGTATAATTTTTTCCAAGTCCTTCCATTTCCTTACAAATGGCATTTGTTACTTTTAAAGGCCTTGTAGTTATTCCCAATCAGCATTGTATATAGCTTTATTTAGGCTCAAATGACAACTTTTAGACTATTATGTCTAGCAATCTCTGAGCTGTGTGTGTGTGTGTGTGTGTGTGTGTGTGTGTGTGTGTGTGTGCTCTTGAGGTTTGAACTAGGGCCTGGGCACTATAGCTGAGCATTTTAATAGTTTAATAGTGTCTACTCAGAAGAAATGAGGAGATAGCATGGTAGTTTCAGTCCGACAGAAACATTGAATTGGGAATCACTTTAATCCTAAAATATATCTAAAATCTTAAGATTTGTTAGTCAAGTATGCACTCAGAATTATGTTAATTTAAGTCATTTGTATCATTAGAGCTAAATCATTATACACTTAGAAGGAAAATCCAAACAGTGACTCCTCTCAAAACCATTTCAGAGAAAGCCAGAATGTTTTGAGATAGGATAGTATTCAACTATCACTGATGAGAATACCTTTTCTTCTTACATTGATTGGGTATTTACTAGTCAAAAACTCCTTATGTAAATAAAAACAACTCAGTCTCCAGAGTTTACCTTTACTTTATTTGCTTATTGCTAGAATTTGTAGTTCTCCATATCTACCGCAGTTATATCACCTTATAATTTGGATTTCATATCTTTGTAAACCTTACAAAATTTGACGTTTGTATGCATTAACTTGAAGACCATTGGAATATTGATAGTTATATGAATCATTGTTTAAAACATTAATTCTGAGAAGACAGAAATTTTGAAATAAATGCTGTCGTGGAATCCATTTTTGTGCTTAAAAAAAGTTTTCCTTTGACTTTGGATGCCCTTATCATAGTTAATACTCATTTCGAGTATTATTTATGCTTTTACTCATCCAACATTTTTTTAGTGTTTAATAAAATGCAATTAGCAGATCATCTGTTATAAAATGGTAGCTGTCAGCCCAGCGTTTGCATACTTCAGTTCCCCATGGGCCAGAAAACATGACTTTCATTCTGTAGCCTTAGCCTTGACGCTGCCTGCTACAATGCCTTCTTATCTTCTGGTAGAAACACCTGCCCAAAGCAAGTCATCCTGTCAGACTTGCTCCAGCCCTTGTGTTACAGTGTCATAGTTGACGTTCACAGGACCTCTGGAGCCGCAAATCCATCCCCTGGCCATTCTGCTGGTACTGGCTTGGGCCAGGTTCCTAGGCAAAAACAATTTCCACCTCCCCTCCTGCTCCATCCTCCCACATCCTGGCTGAACCCGTGTGGGACAGCTCGCCCACCGCCTCAGCCCTTGCCAGTCCTGGAAGCGGCCGGTGTATGGATCTGCCACCTTTTTCGCCCTCCATGTCATCTGTCTTCCTGACAGCACAAGGGAGATACAAGAAAAACAGGTCAGCGGATCCGGGCATTTTCTCCCTGTGCAGGTTTCCGCTTACCTCTTGTCTGCCCTCTTGCCTTGGCCTCTCTGGCCCAGATCACTGCCTGCTCCTTTCTGCTATTGGGCAGCCAAGGATTATACTGGCTATAGGCAGGAGCTGGCAATCCTGGTGCCCGTGGCTCACAGCCATATGTTTTAGGCTCCTTCAGGAAGCTCTGCTAAGACACCAGGGAAAGGGATATCTCACCCTTCCCTGCCGTGACCAAGGCACACTAGCACCCAGCAATGGTATTCGTAGGCAGCATCATCACTGTCATGCAGATCTCCAAGAGCAGAGGCAGCTTGGCATCAAGTAAGGAGACATTTGTGTAGAGAACAGCACAAAAGGGGAGCCTTCGCCATATGATTGGTTTCCGGGAACTTCAAAAAACAAGTAATGTGTAAACAATTTGAACTCCCTCTGTCCAACCTCATACCTGACACACTCATGCAACCGCACATGAACAAAAAATTCCTCAAAGACGAGGTGACTCTCTCTCTCTCTTTCTCTCTCTTCCTCCCCGCCACTCCCACATGCTCACTTTAACACACTGTGCCGGGTCCTCCTGGATCTACATCCACATACCTATTTACACATATGCAGACTTAGGCTTAGGAAGCACACCCTTGTACAGCATCAAGAACACACACGCATGTAGGCAAGCAGGGGCACACACACGCACACGCGAGCTCACCCAGTACACAGTGGCTTGGAAGGTGCTAAAGGGTTTTCGAGGACTGTGTCCTACTTGCTCAAGTCCAGGGTGATGTTCTTGTGGTGGGCGTGGCTAAGGAGCCCAGCGCTGCTTACTGGCCAGTCCATTGGCACTTGTGCCTCCCCCTGCTGTCCTCACCAGTCTCCCATTCCCTGAACCATGCAGCTTTGGAGACCTGGGTAGCAAAAAACTCTTGGGGGAAAGCAATCAAGGCAGAAATGTCAATGTTACAAGACCACATGATTATGCCTCAGTTGTGCCCCAAACAAGGATGGCATTCATTACCCCTCAGGTCTACACCCTAAAGCTCAGTGCTGCACGCAGAGAATGGGCCAGGCCTGTGCCCCAGAATCCCTTGCCTCTTCTCCCTTCTACTTGGTCCCAGGGTGGTGGGGCGCCCAACCTGGCCTTCCTAGCCACCACCTGCCATCTGCGGCTGAATTCCTGAGGCTTGTCCCCTGCACACATACCTCCTTTGCTGATAACTCCTTCCGAGTTTTCTCTCCTAGCCCTCTGTCCCTGCCTTGCTGCTCGGGACTGCTTTCAACTCACACATGCCTCTGCGACACTGCCTCTATGCTTCTGCCTCTGCTTCCCAATTTCCCCCTCCTCCTCTTGAGGTTCACAAGCTGCACACCTCCCCATGCACCTCTTCACTTCTTCTGGGGAAATTACAACTGCCTCACCCTGGCCTAGCCCTTCTTATCTTCTCCAAATCTCCCTCTGCTCTCACCCTCTGCACACCTGGGCTCTCTCAGTCCTCTGGTGAACACCAATCCCCATTTATCTAATCTGTTGTCTGCCTGCTCTGTGCCCAAGCCCCTCTGCTCCTTTTCTGTGCACAGGAGGTTTGTGACAAAGGTAGGAGGGTAGCGGCACTCCTTTCCTGCCTTCTGGTTTTATGACTGACATCCGATTGGTCTGGAAACGGCCTCTGCCCCCTTGGCCAAGACCACCTGAAGACGTTGCCTGGCTTGCTAGGCAGCAGCCCTGTGTTTTTCTGAGCAGGAAGGACTGCACATATGTGACCCACTATGCAGAAAAGCCTCCAGGGGGTGGCCGGATGTTTTGTTTCTCCATTCCTTGCCCACTTTGTTGATGTGTGCTTTCATTTGCATTCCAACAGGAACAGCCTTAAGGGAGGGGTAGTGAGGCTGCTTAGAGGTAGGCAGTTGGTGCTCACAGGCCAGTAGGGCCTCCTGGTGCCTCACTAAGAGTGCATTTGCACCTGGGGTGCTGGGAAGCCTCTGGGCAGTGCCCATATGGTTTGGAGCTCTGTGACATGGCCAGTACTAGGCGCCTCCTGCTGACTTGAGCCAGTGTTTCAACTGGAGTTGCCATAGCAAAAAGGACACAGGGCCCCTTGGGGGTTTGCTGTAAGTTCTCACTAGTTCTCACAGGCCTTCGGGGATGCACAGGATGTGTAGAGCCCCAAATCCCTCCCCTGGCCATTGTGCTGGGACCGGCTTGGGCCAGGGTCCTAGGCAAATACACTTTCCACCTCCCTTCCTGCTCCATCTTCCCACATCCTGGTTGAACCCGTGTGAGACAGCTCCCCACCGCCTCTCCCCTTGCCAGTCCTGGAAGTGGCTGCTGTCTGGATCCGCCACCTCTCTCACCATCAACATCATCTCTCTTGCTGAGAGCATAAGGGAGATACAAGGTTAGCAGGTCAGCGAATCTGGGCATCTCCTTTCTGCGCTAGTGTCTGCTTAACTCTTGTCTTTCCTCTTGCCTTGGCCTCTCTGGCCCAGATCCCTGCCTGCTACTTCCTGCTGTTGAGCAGCCAAGGATTATACTGGCTAGAGGCAGGAGCTGGCAATCCTGGTGCCCGTGGCTCACAGCCATATGTTTAAGGCTCCTGCAGGAAGCTCTGCTAAGACACCAGGGAAAGGGATATCTGACCCTTCCCTGCCTCGACCAAGGCACACTAGCACCCAGCAACAGTATTCGTAGGCGTCATTGTCACTGTGATGCAGATCTCCAAGAGCAGATGCTGCTAGGTATCCCGGGACTCAAGCCCGGAGACCTTTGTGCAGAGGACAGCACAAAAGGGGAGACTTTGCCAAATGATTGGTGTCTGGGAACTTGAAATAAGCAAGTAAACATGCACACAATTGGAACTCCCTATGTCCAACCTCATACATGACACACTTATACAACCGCACATGAACAAAGAATTCCTCATAGGCGAGATGACTCCCTCTCTCTCTTTCTCTTTCTCCCTTCCCGCCACCTCCACATGCTCACTCATAACACACTGTGCCGGGTCCTCCTGGATCTACATCCACATACCTATTTACACATACGCAGACTTTGGCTTAGTAAGCACACCCATGTACAGCATCAGGAACAAACACACACGCATGTAAGCAAGCACGGGCACACATATGCATATGTGAGCCCACCCAGTACACATTGGCTTGGAAGGTGCTAAAGTGTTTCCGGGGACTCTTTCCTACTTGCTCAAGTCAAGGGTGATATTCTGGTGGTGGGCATGGCTAAGGAGCCCAGCGCTGCTTACTGGCCAGTCCATTGGCACTTGTGCCTCCCGCTGCTGTCTTCACCAGTC